>NW_012111142.1:6450537-6530030 GCF_000951035.1 Colobus angolensis palliatus
GGCCTGATTGGCCCTTTGAACCGGTCGTGGGATTGGCCGGCACCTCCGCCGGCAGAGCTGGGCAGGGCGGGAGGAGCGCGGACCCAAGACCCGCTAGGCTGCGACTGCTCAGCCTGCGAGTTCCCGGCTCTGGGGACTCACCTTACGGAGCTCACCTAGGCGGACTCTCCGCAGCCCCAGATGGGTGTGTGTGTTAGTTAACTAAACACCAGGACTGTTGTAGGCGAGTGTAAGAAATATTAAGAATATTGCATGGTTACAATTCTTGATTGCTTGCTTTGTGTCTGGTTCCTTACTCTTTACAGAAATGTTCTAACCCCGTGGCCAAGGCCCGTACTTCAACGTATGACATTCTGTAAATATGCAAAACATGCGTCCCTGCCTTTGAGAAGTTTTACAATTTAGTGGGTACTGGACACCGACCTCACTTAATTCTCACATGTCTTCCCTTTCTAATAATCTACATGTTATGTATCCCTGTTCTACAGATATGGGGAATCCGAAATTTTTAGCTCTTACTAGGACACACAGCTAGGAAGCAACCAAAGGGAGAATTCCAACCTGAGCTCCAGTCCGAGCTATTTTCATAAAAGGCACGATCCCAGACTGAGGGAGCTCGAGATTTGGGAGACAGTTTGGCAGTCGCTGAGTCTAAACATGTTGTTTTCCTAGAAAAGGAAACTGAGATCCAGGAAGGGGAAGTGATTTTCCAAAGACACACCTGTGAAAGGTAATAATTTTACTGAACTGATCTTAAGTGGCAGGTGCACTAAGATTGTCTGCTATCTTCACAACAACCCCAGAAGTAAATGAGTGCTCTTATCTTGGTCTTACAGGTGAGAACAGCCCAGTGAGGCTGAGACCACACAATTAGCCCCAGTCTTTGCACTGCAGCTCTACCAGGGATCCTGGTTTGGCTCATTTTCTTTCTTTTGCACCATAATTGTTCACCTTTTCATTACCAGTAACATATCCAAAGACCTAGCTGTAGACTCGTTGGAATCTGTTACTTAGCAGCTGTGTGAATCAAGGGTTCAATAGGAATAATGATATTAAGATCTATTCATCTTACCTTTTCAGAGCATTATGAAGAATAAGTGTGGTAAGACACATGAAAATGCTTTGTAAAGTGTTAGATGCTTAATACATAGAAGATATTGCTTCCAGATCTGCTTCAACGTACCCCAAGAATGGAATAAGTGAAATATGCTGGTTTCATGCACTGTGGCAAGGGGGTCTCATCTTGGCTAGACTTGAATAAGTGGATTTGCTGCCTGGCCTCTATGGATGGCTCTTTCTCTAGGCTTTTGTGTATTTGATTTTTTATTTGCTCCAGCAGCTTTGTTGAACCATGAAAGGACCTCGGGAACGAAACCCATACACAGCAAAGCAACAAAGTGAAAGAGGCGTGGGTTCCTAGTGCAGGAGGCACCGGACTAATCAACACCCACTGTCCTTCAGACCTCCACATGAAAGAAAAAGTTGCTGTCCTGTGTAAGACGCTTTTATTTTGTGTTTTCTATTGTATGGGGTCAAACCTAATAACAGATATATTACACTGTAACAGATACATTACATTGTAAAATAGAATTATCAAACAGCAACCTTACAAGGTGATAGATGCAGAAACAGGCCCAAAGAGTAAAAATAATTTGTTCAAAGTTTTCCAGCCAAGTGGCGAAGGTGAGATTCTGACCTAGTTTTCACTATGTTTTTCAGTTGTGATCCACTGCCTATTATGAATGAATGAATCCTTTTTTTTTTTTTTCCATTTACTTCCATTTGATTCATTTATTCCAGGGAGTGACACACTGTTTCTGTGAAGGACCAATAGTGAATATTTTTAGACTTTGTGGGCAATACAGTCTCCCTTGCAACTACTCAACTTTGTAATGTAAAAGCAGCCATAGGCAATAGTAAATGAGTAGGTATGACTATGTTTCAATAAAACTTTACTTACACAAGCAGGCAATGGACAATGTGGCCCATGAGCCTTAGTTTGCCAACTCCTAATGAAATGGGAAAAGTTCCCTTGTCCCCTTCACAGGACATGCAATGGGGTTGTGACTCACTTCTTCAATCCCTGCTGCACAAACCTCTAGGGAAGCATACAGACAGGCAGGCTGTGGAGCTCTGACCCCACAGCAGTGTCTGCGGTGACTGTTTACAGTCAAAGCCCCAGTCGGCATGTGTAACAAGGTGCTCTTTTAGTTTGGCCGTCCATGGGTGGTTGTGTTAGCTCAGTTAAACCCCTGCCATATTGCAAGGACAGAGGGCTTTCTGTATGCTGGGGTTTTTGCCTTGCTGTACCAGAAGAATCAGATCACACATGGGCTTGGAGAATGATTACAAGATTTTATGGAGTGGAAGTAGCTCTCAGCAGGTGGAGGAGCCAAAAGGGAGATGGTTTTCCCCTGGAGTCGGGCTGCTTGGCGACCCAGGCTCTCCTCCGACTGCCCCAGTCAAACTCCATGTCATTCTGCCAGTTGGTGGCCTGCTGGTGTCAGTGTGTTCCTCTCACCATCCAGGTGCCCGTGTGTTCCTCCGCTGATGTGTTCCCCTTGATGTCCAGCCACCTGTGTGTCTACCTGCTACAGTCTTGTGGTTTTTATAGGCACAGGATGGGGGCGTGGCAGGCCAGGGTGGTCTTGGGAAATGCAATATTTGGGCAGGAAAACAAAAATGCCTATCCTCACCTAGGTCCTTGGGCACACGTAAGCATGTCCCTGTCCCCTTCCCTATCATTTAAAGGGACCACATCCTTTACTTCCCAGCACTTCTGTATCACTAATTTATTATATTCTGATGTTCCATCACAAAAGTGCATAGGGGACATATTATAGAAGGTCCCCCACCTTCTGTGACATTGTGAAATTGCAAGCATGCTCATACTGCTGTCCAACATAAGGGTGAATGACAGTGTGGTTCAGAAGATCCCTAAACTGACGGTCGTTAGCTCTGGGCCATGAGTTCTTATCTGCCATTGCTATGATTTGAATGTGTCCCCAAGAAAGCATGTATTGGAAACTGGAATCCCCAATGCAATAGCGTTGGGGAGTGAGGCCTAATGAGAGGTGGTTAGGCCATGCAGGCTTTACCCTCATGAATGGATTAATGCCATTGTCACAAGAATGAGTTCATTGTAAAAGGACAAGTTTGATTTCCCACGATTTCCCAACTCCTCTTTCTCACCCTCTCAGTTTCTGCCATGGGGTGACACAGAAGAAGACACTCCCCAGATGCCAGTAACTTGATATTGGACTTCCCAGCCTTCAGAACTGTGAGAAATAAATTTATTTTCTTTATAAGTTACCCAGCCTCTGGCATTCTATTATATCAGCACAAAACAGACTAAGACAGCCACTGAAACCAGATCTATGTCCCGGACCACCCCCATTTACCTCAGTTTCTCTCTATATATCATAGGAACAAATAATGCAAATGCTATCTATACTTCCCCATGACTACAGGGAGACCAGGAAGGGATGAAATATATAATCACACTTTGAAAATATATAAATGTTATCCAACCATACATCCATTGTTTCACATCAGACTGGACCATGTAGCTTCCTCTGTGCCCTTTAGTTTCCTGCCCTTATGTCTATCACAGATCATATATCAAATACCTAGTAATTATCAGTGCATCTATATATTGGCTATTCTCCTCCCCAACAATACATAAAAGGTTATTGCATTGCATTGAATTATAAGACTTGATTACTGGAAAGTCTAGACATCACTCAGGGTCATTGAGGGGCAGCGTGGGGATTATGCAGTGTCATTATCCACTAAGCACACTGCAGGTCACACCAGTGAAGTAGCACGTCAGAAGTAAGCAAGACAGAGCTGGGTTGTGAAACTCTGGAACCAGCTGAGCTGGAAGTTGGTGTAATTTCCTTCCTGCTCAGAGATGGTTCCATATAGTAGACAGACGAGTCATGGTGCTTCTCTGGTAACCTGTGGAGGCCCTGTAATGCTCTAACTTCATTCTATGAAAGCTTTTCCTGCATTAGCAACCTGCCCATTACCAGAGAAAAGAGACATTTTCCCTAAGATTCTTAGAATCGTAGCACAGAAATTGATCTTATTATTCATTTATTCATTCCTACATTTATGTATTCATTCATTCAACAAAGATTTATTGAGTACTGGTCTAGGCATTAAAGAGATAGTGTTGAGATGAACAGACATTTTCCTTGTCCTCATGGAACTTACAGTCAGGAAACAGACATTAAAGAAATAAACACACAAATATATAACTGATTCAAGTGCAAGTAGAAAGGAAAACAGAAAACTGTAAGAGAGGGAAGCTGATTTCGATTGAAGTTTAATTTAGAGTGGTGATGTTTGAGGAGGTAGATAACATTATGCACATTTTCTCTGGTCTCAACAACTCTATGAAATGCCTATTATCACAACCATTGCACAGATAGGGAAACTGAGGTTTATGGAAATTGGGTGACTGGGCTGGGGAAGCACTACTACTAGTAAGTTTGGAGCAAGCTGTGCTCTCTCTGGTACTCCATGCTGCATAACAGAAACCCAGAAGGTGAAAATTTTCCCACTTACCACCTTTGCACACACGATGCCTACTTCCACCTAAAATGCCACTCCCTTCATTCTTACTGGATTCATATTCTGCCCTCAGCATCTAGTTGAGGATGTACCTCCTCTGTAAAGTTCCTCCTTCTATCTCAATTAATCTCTTTTCTTGTAGGATTCCCGCAACAATCATCAAATATTACTCACATCGCATTGAACCTAGGATAGCTTGTCAAGTTAATTCTCTTTTTCACACTCTTGCCTGGATGCTCTTACTCAGAGGCCTACAGGCAGTATAATGCCATTAGAGCCAGACAGACTTGGGCCTTCTCCCAGTTCTACAGCTTGTTTGATGGATGAGCTGGAGAAAGTTTCTTAATCTCTCTGAACCTTAGATTCTCCTTGGAGAATGATTATATCTTACAAAATACCTTTAAGCATTTGTCACAGTACTGAACAGACAGTGTTTGATACTTGTTTATCTTCTAACCAATTCCATTTCCTAGATTGGAAGCCTCTGGAGGGCAAAAACCTGGAAGTCTACTTCACAATCTCAGCAACTAGCACAGTGCTCTATAATAGCAGGTGATTAATACCTGGTATATAATTGCGATGATGACAGCCCTTACCTGCCTACTGCATCTCTCATTACTAATAAGATTTGTTTTCTCCTTTCTTCTTTTCACCATTTAGATTCCTTTAAGCCTCTCTGAAACTTGACCCTCTGGCAGGAACAGGTGCCATTTCTTACACACTCTCTCTTCCAAATTCGCCCTGTCATATCAAAGGGAAAACTGAAATGGTCCACTGTAGACCTGGCAGATGATCACAGACAAGAAATCAGTAATCAGAAGTGCCTACTGAGCTCCCCACCCTGGCCATCACCTACAGCTATATTTTACAGATACAAAATCATTGTTTATTTAACTTTCATATCAAAGGATGCTATTAGTTCATTTCCAAAGATGGGAAAATGTTTCAACTTACTTTATTACTTGCCTACTACTTACTATTTTCCCTCAGTTTGCCTGCCTGACTTCTTTTAACTCTTCACTCAGTAAATATCTACTGACTACTGAGCACTTGCCAAGTGCTAGGCCAGAGCTGGACGCTGTACTATGGGCAGATGAAGTGCTATGGGCACCCGGAGGTGGAAGAAGAGGGTATAGCGAAAGGGGAGAAAACACTGCAACAATATTCACTTAGTGCTGTGCTCCCAGGTTGTCACATAGACTATGTCATTGTTCCTCCTAACCACCCACATAAGTAAATAGGGCTATTACTGAAGAAACAGAGGCTTACAAAGGTTGAGCAACTTGCCCAAGGTCATCTATCACAAGACACTGCAAGTCAGACTGCTGAAGAGGGAGTTTCTGCTGAGAAGCTGAAGTGGGCAGCTCATATTGGATATGAAGGCTTCGAAGGAATGTAAGTCCTAATGATCCTTCTAGAGCCAACCTGCAGCACCAGTTTTCTCTTCCACATTTGAACTGCTTATCCACTCCCTGTTCCAAGACCTCACTCTCCATCTAAACTAGTCCCACACCATCCATATCTTTCTCCGCTGACACCACCTAATCACAACCCCACAGTCTTTTAGTCATGAGTCATTCTTTAAAAACTGCAAACCATGTAATGAGCCATGGCAATATGCAACCCTAAACCTCAACACGTGTTTTCCACAACAAGGCAACAGGTGGCAGAAGCGAGTCTAAGGCCATAGGATACTAAGGCAAGACTCTCTGGCTTGAGCTTTCCAAAAAGAGAAATGAGAGAAGGTCTACCTGGGGGAAGGCATGCTGAAGGCCTGAGGCTGAGTCAAAGAAGGAGCCCTCTGGAGGCTCTGCAGTGCCTGGACTTCAGGGAGAGGAACTCTGCCATGAACACCTCTGGAATCATGTCATTTTGAGACAATTAGAGAACATCAGTTTTCAGACTGAGTTCTATGGGAAGGGGCCTGCACAATAGAAGAGAGGCTGAATGGACTTCAGGTCTTCCAAAATACCCCTCATGCTCACCAAGTTGCTCTCCGCCCTAAAATACCAGATGAGGGGGCCAATGGGGAGTGAAATCCAGTCCCCACTCTCCTGGCCAATCCCTGTGCCTGTGAGGCTGCTCTGTCCCACCAGAGAGGGCAACTTTTCCTAATTTGCACCAAGTACAGAATAGGATAGTGTAGCTTTACCCTTCTCCCTACCATCAACCACAGATACATTGACACATACACATACACAACCACACAAATATACCTACAGGCATACACATACAACACAGGCACATACACGTTTGCACAAATGCACATGTAGACACAAACACAGAGCACATTGACACAAACACAATCACAAACCCATACTTATACTACACACACACACAAATGCAAATTAAGCCACAATGTAGCACATAGAGATATAGACACAGACGCAAATACAGTCACATAGAGATATAGACACACAAGCACACACTCATACACACATATATGTAAATATACAAACAGTCTTATTCACTTTATACCACACATGTATAAACATACACAATCATATGCAGACACACATACACATAGGCACACAGACCACATAGATACATATGTACGCACATACAAAGATACACACATACACAGATACATATATACATCTTTAACCAGAACAACTTTACTTTTGTCAATTTTATGAGACAGAGTCTGTAAAAAATGATTTCATCTGGCTTGTGTTCTATTAAAAGAGAAAGAATGGATTTGCTAATTTCAAGGATTCATATTTCTTTCATTAATCAATCATATACTTGATGACAATATATAGAAATAAAATGACAGTGAGGAGCATGCTCGGACATAATAGTAGCAGGTCTCTCCATGATCTGAATGTTATAAATAGTTTTGTTTTTAAATTTATATCATGATTTAAAAGTTTATGATTTTTAACAATGCTACATAATGTATGAAGCCAGGATTCCTGTTATATTGGTCACACACTCTCAGATAATTATGAATATTGCTTTCCACCCCATCTCCTTCACCTCCAAAAGACCTCTGGAGATTTGGAGAATTAGGTGTTAATTAGGGGAAGGATACATTATTAAGAAGTATACTAGACAGGACTTTTTGGGTTGCAAAAAATAAAAATATAACTCAAATTTGCTTAAACAGATACATAAACTGAAAAGCTTTGATTTATATAATTGGGCATTTCAAAGGGAAGTAAAATTCAGGAAAAGTTGAATCCAGGGATTCCAATTATGTCTTCAAGGATCATTTATTCTCCATTTTCCATCTCTTAACTTCTGTATTGACTTCATACTCAAGTAGGATTGTTTGGGTGATAGCAAAGATGGCAAGCAATTGCTTTACCATTACAATGTCCTTCTAAATCTTGGTAGAAGGAGAGTGATGATACCTCTACACTCATATTTCTTACAAGAGTGCAGAGCAAGGCTTCAATTGGCCTACTTTGGATCAAGTAGTGCCCACCCTTAGGGATGGGTTGGAATGAGATAAACCTTTTCTTAATCTGAAGGACTAAATGGTGAGGGGAGATAATTCCCTAAAAAGATACTATGCAAAAAAAGAGGAAACATATTTCCTCCTCTCCTACTCCCAACAAATTTAGTACTATACTTTTGGGCCATTATAAGTCAGGCTCTATGCTGGGGCTAAGGGCCCAAGAAAAAAATATTCACACTCATTTACTATAGGAGCCCACAGACTAGTGATGTAAGCAAATCGTACAAGACAGAAAGAAACAACTAGAAAATGAAAGTTTGATAAGATAAACTTTATCAGAGATACTGATGATGAAATAAATAGGTAAGCCAGAGTGGGAAGAAATATTCACAAAACATATATCTGCCAGTGATGTTAATCTAAAACATATAAAGAATGTCTATAATTCAATAATAAAAAGACAAACATTCAATTATAAAAATGGGCAAAAGATTTGAACAAACACTTCACAGACGAAAATACATCAATGATGATGAAATAAATAGGTAAGCCAGAGTGGGAAGAAATATTCACAAAACATATATCTGCCAATGATGTTAATCTAAAACATATAAAGAATGTCTATAATTCAATAATAAAAAGACAAACATTCAATTATAAAAATGGGCAAAAGATTTGAACAAACACTTCACAGACGAAAATACATCAATGACCAATAAACCCATGAAAAAGTTTTCAATATCATTACTTATCAGAGAAATGCAAATAAAAACCACAATGAGATATCACTATATGATGTCTAGAATGGCTAAAATTATAGATACTGACAACAACAAATATAGGAAAAAATGTGGAGTAACAACTTCTCAAACATTGCTGGTGGGTCTTATATTTAAGTCTTTAATTGATTTGAGTTTATTTTTGTCTATGATGTAAGATAGGGGTCTGGTTTCATTCTTCTACATGCGGATATCCAGTTTACTCAAAATCATTTATTGAAGAGGGTGTTCTTTCCCTAATGAATGTTCTTGGTGCCTTTGTTGAAAATCCGTTGCCTGTAAATACATGAATTTATTTCTGGGTTCTCTATTCTGTTCCATTGGTCTGTGTGTCAGTTTTTATACCAATGCAATATTGTGTTGGTCACTATATCTTTGCAGGAGATCTTGAAGTGAGATAGTGTGACGCCTTCAGCTTTGTTCTTTTTTTTCAGTATCACTTTGGCTATTTAGTCTTTTATGGTTCCATACAAATTTTAGGATTGCTTTTTCCATTTCTGTGAAGAATGTCATTGGTCTTTTGATAAGAATTGCATTGATTCTGTAGATTACGTTGGGTAGTATGGCCATTTTAACAATATTAGTTCTTTTAATCCATGAACATGGAATATCTTTTCATTTTTTGTATGTCTTCAAATTTTTTCATCAGTGCTTCATAATTTTTATTGTAAAAGTCTTTCATGTTCTTGGTTAAATTTATTCCTAAGTATTTCATCTCCTTGGTTAAATTTATACCTAAGTATTTTATTTCTTTGTAGCTATTGTAAATGAGGTCACTTTCTCAATTTCTTTTCAAGCAGTTTATCATTGGTGTTTAGAAATACTACTGATTTTTGTGTGTTGATTTTGTATCCTGCCACTTTACTGAATTCGTTTATCAGTTCTAAGAGTATTTTGGTGAATTGTTAAGGTTTCTCTGTGTATAACATCATGTCATCTGCAAACAGGAAGAATTTGGCTTTCTCTTTTCTAATTTAGATGCCCTTTGTCTCTTTCTCTTGCCTAATGGCTCTGACTAGTACTTCAAGTACTATGCTAAATAAGAGTGGTGAAGGTGGGCATCCTTGTCTTGTCACGGTTCTTAGAAATAAAGATTTCAGCTTTTCCCTATTCAGTATATTGTTAGCTGTGTGTTTTGTTTGTTTGTTTTAGTACAATCTTTTTTTTGTGATAAAATATGCTCCTATTAATAGTTGAAAATTTTTATCATAGAGATGTTGAATTTTACCAAATGCCTTTTTTCATCTATTGAGATGTTTATATGATTTTTGTCCTTCATTCAGCTGATGTGATATATCACATTTACTGATTTGTGTACGTTGAAAAATCCTTGCATCCCTGAGATAAATTTCACTTGATCATGGTCTGTAATCTTTTTGATATGCTGTTGGATTAGGTTTGCTAGTATTTTGTTGAGAATTTTTGCAACTATATTCATCAGGAATATTGGCCTGTAAGTTTTTTGTTGTGTCTTTGTCCACTTTTGGAATCAGTGTAGTACTGGCTTTTCAGAATGACACCTCTTAAAGAAGGTGTTAGTCCTTTAAAAGTTCGGGGTCAGGTGCAGTGGCTCACACTTATAATCCTAGTGCTTTGGGAAGCTGAGACAGTAAGATTGCTTGAAGCTAGGAGCTTGAGACCAGCCCAAGCAACTTAGTGAGATGCTATCTCTACAAAAAAATTTTTAAAATGTTTAGTTTGGTCATGGTGGCATGCACCTGTTGAGAGGCTAAGGCAAAAGGATTGCTTGAGCCCAGCAGTTTGAGGTTATGGTGAGCTATGATTGCGTCATTGAACTCTAACCTAGGCAATCAAAAAAAAAAAAGTTCAGGAGAATTCAGCAGTAAAGCCATCGGGTCCTCAGTTTTTCTTTGTTGGTTGGTAGACATTTTATTACTGATTCAATCTTGTTACTCATAACTGGTCTGTTTAGGTTATTTCTTCTTGGCCCACACTTTGTAGGTTATATGTGTCCTGGAATTTTATCCCCTAGGTTTTCCAATTTGTTGGCATATAGTTGTTCTTAATAATTTCTAATGGTACATTGTATTTCTGTGGTATCAGCTGTATTGTCTCCCTTTTTATGAGAAATTTTATTATTTGGATCTTTTGTCTTTTGTTCTTAATTTAGCTAATAGTTTGTCAATCTTGTTTATCTTTTCAAAAGCTGATTTTTCATTTTGCTCTTTTATGTTTTTTGGTCTATTTTATTTAGTTCTTCTCTGATCTTTATTATTTCTTTTCTTTTACTAATTTTATGTTGGCTTTGTTTTTGCTTTTTTAGTTCCTTGAAGCACACATTATGTTGTGTATTTGAAATTTCTACTTTTTTGTTGTAGGAATTTATTGCTGTAAAATTCTCTCTTACACTTTTGTTGTATTCCATAGACTTCAGTATGTTGTGTTTCTATTTTCACTTGTTTTAAGACGTATCTTAATTTACTTCTTAATTTCTTCATAGACCTATTAGAGGTTCAGAAGAATATTTTTAATTGTTTTATATCTGTACAGTTTCCAAAGTTTTTCTTATTATTGATGTCTAGTTTTATTTTATTCTTGTTTTATTTCACTGATATTATTTGATTTTAAAAAATCTGTTGAACCAAAAAGAGCCCAAATAACCAGAGCAATCCTAAGCAAAAAGAACAAAACTGGAGGCATTACATTACCTGACTTTAAAATTATATTACAAGGCAATGGTAATCAAAACAGAATAGCACTGGTATAAAAATAGACACATTGATCAATAGGATAGAATAGAGAACCTAGAAGTAAAGTTACATATTTACAGCTAACTGATCTTTGACAAAGAATACTGGGAAGATCCTATATTGGGGAAAGGATACCCTTTTCAATAAATGGTGCTGGAGAAATTGGATTGCTATATGCAGAAGAATGAAACGGAACCACTATCTCTCAGCATATACAAAAATCAACTCTAGATGGATTACATACTTTGATGTAAGACACAAAACTATAAAAATATTTGAAGAAAACCTAGTGAAAACTCTTCTGGACATTGGTTGAGCAAATAATTTATGACTTTGACTAAGATCACTTCTCTATTCCCATCTCTTCTTCTTCTGGAACTCCCAAAGTTTGAATATTTGTTTACTTAATGATATTCCATATGTTATGTAGGTGTTCTTCATTTGCTTTTATTCTTTTGTCTTTTTCTTTCTGTCTGACTGAGTTATTTCAAAAGACCTGTCTTTGGGTTCAGAAATTCTTCTTCTTGATCTAATCTATTGTTGAAACTCCTAATTATATTCTTTATTTTATTCATTGAATTCTTCAGTTCCAAGATTTCTGTTTGGTTCCTTTTCATGATATTTGTCTCAGTTGAATTTCTCATTTGGATCATAAATTGTCATTATTATTGCTTTGCATTGTCTATCTGTGTTCTCTTGTATCTCACTGAATTTCCTTAAGATCATTGCTTTCCATTTCTTTTCAGGAATTGCATAGATTTTCCTTTCTTTGGGCCTGCCCCTGGGGAATTACTGTGTTCCTTTGGAAGTGTCATGTTTCCTTGCTTTTCTATGTTTCTTATATCCATACATTGGTATCTACACATCTGATGTAACAGTTGCTTCTTCCAATTTTATGGAGTACCTTTTGTAGGGGATGATTTTTTTTCCTGTAGATGTATCTATAGTGTCAGTTGAGTAGGGTACTTTGGCTTTGGATCTGGGTGGGTGCAGTATAGTCTTTGTATGATTTTTTCATCTATAATAAATGTCAGTGGTATCTATGAGCTTCTTAGTGGCTTAGGCTGTGGTTGTTTGTGAAGGCTGTGAAGCATTTTTGCTGGGAACAGGGACACTAGGCAGTCTGGGCCTTGGGTTTCCGGGGGGCACGTATGGGTATGTGGTCTCCCTGCTCCTGGAGGTGGCAGGTTCACAGGTGGTGGCATTAGGCCCCAGGTGGGCTGGTCTTTAAGTCCTGGACAGTGCAGTGGGCCCTGGGCAGTCTGGTCTTTGGATCTCTGGATGGCACATGCAGGTACACAGCAGCCCTGCCACTGTAAGGTGCAGGGTCACTGCCAGTGGAGAGATACACCTCAGATGCTGGGGAGTGTGTACTTCAGGTCCCTATGTCCTGGGACAGTCCCCCTGATGTACTGAACTGCCTTTGCACTGGGAGGTAGGGGGCTGCCTAGAGTCAGGTGCCAAGGTCACATCTGCACTGCTGATTCCAGTTGGTTTCATGATGCTGCATCCTTCTGGGTATCTCTCGGGGGGGATGTCAAGGTGTCCCCAAGGATGTGGAAGTGCTGGAGCTATTGAGCCCCAGGGCAGGATATAGTCTGGTGGTGGCTTTGCTGCTCTCAAAATGATGCCATGTTGCAGCAGCCTGGGCCCCAGAGGATGGGGGTGCAGTGTTGATTTATTCTTTGGGACTGCAGTCATGTGGACTCCAGGCAGCTTACTCTACTAGGCTTATGACCTGGGAAGGCTGGGAGACTCTTCTTTACTCAGATTGCAGGCATCTGTGGTGGAATGTGGACTGCTACGATCTCCCACCTACTTCTTCTGACTATGAGGAGTCCCTCTTGCCTCAGAGCTGCTTCTGACTAGCTGCTTCACTTCCCTCTCTATGCTGCTATCTCAAGTTTCTATGCCTGGAAGGGTCTCTCTCAGTTCCTTGCTGAATTCCAGTGTTCTCCGTTAGATGTCCTATTTGAAGTCTGGTTATCTATTTGTTGCTTTGGTCCTTTTTTTGTGGATAATGCCAGCGCTGGGTGCCTCTATACAAGCATCTTAATGAAATTCTTTGCACATATCTATGTGATTGAATTTATGTGAAGTTTTAATCCAATCTAAACTAATTTAAATTTATAATTTATGTGAAATCTAATCCAATCTAAACTAATTTATAGTGGGAAAAAAGTCATTTGGGAATTGCCTTGAGAGAGTAGAAGAAGAGGTTGGGGGAACCAAACTGTGAAGGAACATAAGAAAACTTTCTGGAGTATTGAAAATGTTCAAAACATTGATGGGTTTGTGGGTTACATGAGCATATCCATTTCTAATTGTTCATTTCATTATATATAAATTTTACATCAAATGAATAATTTACTCGGGGGTAAAGAGTGATGGGATGTATAGAAGAAATAGTAATGGCAGGAAGTTTATAGTTGAAGTTTTACGGTGGGAACACAGGTTAATTAAACTATTCTGTTTACTTTGCATATGTTTGAGATTTTTTGATAAGAAGTTTTTTAAAAAGATTTTGAAACAAATTAAAATCTAACAATGTGGTGACTTTTATGAGAGTAATAGGAATTAAGTGCTGTGGAACCACAAAACCTGGAGCAATTACTTGCTTGGGGAGATAAAGAATGGTAAGAGTGCTTGAAAAAAAAAAAACAAACAAACAAAATAGAAACACATCCCAACAGAGGTGACGTTTGATTTTGGATTTAAAGACCAAGAAAGACTAAAGCAGTTGGAGATGCCAGAATAGATAGTGAGTGATTAGAGAACATGTGGAGCTTCTAGATAGAGCGCACATAATTGCCATTACTTTGTACTCTTCTGGAATAATCCTTTTTTCATGGAAACAGTGAAGCAGAATGAACAGGACAGAGGGACCCAAGTCAGCCTATCCTACTCAGAGTGTCCTTGGTTAATTTAAGTTGCAACACTTCTTTGCACTTTAGTTTTCTTATCTGTGAAGTGAGGGGATTCAACAGATTATACCTTCAATCATTTGAAAATTTTCTGAAGTCATAAGCTAATGTGACAAAACAAGATATAGAATACAAGGTCTGAAAACATCTAATTCCTAGAACTTTTCTACAGCCATATTTCATGCATTCTGTGATACACATTCTTGTTTTGTTGTTGTTGTTGTTATTGCTGTTGTTGTTTTTGACATGGAATTTCGCTCTTGTTGCCCAGGCTGGAGTGCAATGGTGCGATCTTGGCTCACTGCAACCTCTGCCTCCCAGATTCAAGCAATTTTCCTGCCTCAGCTTCCCGAGTAGCTGGGATTACACAGGCATGCACCACCATGCCCAGCTAATTTTGTATTTTTAGTAGAGACGGCATTTCGCCATGTTGGTCAGGCTGGTCTCGAACTCCCGACCTCAGGTGATCCACCCACCTCGGCCTCCCAAAGCGCTGGGATTACAGGCATCAGTCACTGCGCCCAGACTGAGATACACATTCTTACTTAACATTTAACATAATTGAAATCACGGCATACCTTATGATCGATGATGTCAAATTACCAATGCTATGGTGTCACTGCCTGTCTGCAAGTACTTGGTTATAATAATTCTTGGACAGAATGAGTAGACAACTGCAGCCATTGATGTTTTAATCAACAAACCACCTTATAGATCTTTGGAGAAACAAATGCGAGTTACATTTGCTGTCTGGAAAACTTCCACTGGTATCTTACAGTAAAATCAAAACAGATAGCATCAGCATCAAATTTTGTGAATTGGCACCAGTGGCTTGACAGAACATTCCCAAGACAACAGTGTAGTACTCTTTAAAGAAATTCTGCATTCTTCAATTCTCTTGATGACTCAGTTGACAATATTGTGAGGAGAAACACATCAATAACCGAGTTAAAAAGTGCTTCAGAAGAGGTAAACCATTCAAAATGTGAAGTCTTACTCTTGATCAATGTATTTTGCTTACATTTTCCTTTCTACATATACAAAGGGGCGATATATGATTAGAGTATATGTCTGAATAAGTCTAAAAGAGATTTTCATTTTAAAAGTTACGTCTACAGTCTAAAAAATATTTTCTCAGTATTAATAATACATTTGAAGTGATAAAGTATGTCATAGGACAATGCTTTTTCTTTATTTCTTTATTTATTTGTATTTATTTATTTATTTATTTATTTATTTATTTTGAGACAGCGTCTCACTCTGTCACCCAGGCTGGAGTGCAGTGGCGCGATCTTGGCTCACTGCAAGCTCCACCTCCCAGGTTCACGCCATTCTCCTGCCTCAGCCTCCCGAGTAGCTGGGACTACAGGCGCCCACCACCGCACCTGGCTAATTTTTTTTTTGTATTTTTAGTAGAGACGGGGTTTCACTGTTTTAGCCAGGATGGTCTCGATCTCCTGACCTCGTGATCCACCCGCCTTGGCCTCCCAAAGTGCTGGGATTACAGGCGTGAGCCACCATGCCCGGCCAGCTTTTTCTTTCTAAGATGTACGTAAAATGATAGTTTATCTAGTGGAGTCTTAACTTCGTGAAACGTGATGGCTCCCCCAGCACTTTCTTCCTGTTTCTCTACACTTTTTTTTTTTATTGAGACTGTAGATTAATTGTCATTTCTGAGGGTTTTCCATGTATAGGAACTATACCAGAGCTTTACAAACATACTCTCCACCAATCTACTGAGAATGTTATGGAGAGATAACCATTATTATATTATACCCACTTAATGTTGAGGAGATTCAGGTATCTTACTCAGAGTCACATGCCTTGAGACACATTCCTTCCTGAAATTAGTGGAGAACCAGAAAATCAACCTTCTTCGGCCCAGATAAACTTTCCAGAATCCATCAGCTCCTGTGATTTGGGGAAGCACAGCAGAAGGTACAGAGATTAAAAACAGTCCCCACATACACCTTAAGAAAGGCTGGCAGCATGCTTTTGATTGGCATAACAACCATAAGCTTTGGAATGAGACAGAATCAGGTTTCAATATCAACTCTACTACTTCCTAGTGTAATTTTAAGCAAACTATTTAAGTTCCCCAAGTTTCAGTTTCTTCCTCTGTAAAATGAGACTAATATCTACCTCTAAGACTTGTGTGAGGGTTCAGTAATTCACTCAATCATTCATGGATTCAACAAGTGTTTACAGAGCGCCGAACTCATATTAGGCGCTGTACGTCATGTCAATGAATACTCTGTGGAAGCCCCTAGCAGAGCACCAGGTAGATAGCAGGCACTCAGAAGATTTGTTATTTTGTTTTTATTTTTCTGGACCTATTTCCCCTTCATTATCAGCCTGTCATTTACATTTTGGTGAGTCCCCTCCACCCATAGTCTATAGGACTGCTGTAACTAGATGCCCAGCCTTTTCCTAACCTGGAGGTGAGCATGTGATACCAAGCCATAGATACCCATCTCTGGAATTTGAATCTTCAGCAGAGTGACAAAGTGACTGAAAATGGTAGGAGTTCAGGCTTTCCACCGCTGCCAAAACTCTTCCACTCCGGAAGGAAGCTGTCTTTCCAAGCCTGATTCTCCAGTGTTGCTAGTGTTTTTGCCTGTTTTGCGATTATGTTATCATTCCAAAAATTCCCTTTTGCATAAGTTAGCCAGAAGCCATCTTTGTCACATGCAACCAAAGAAATCAGATGCCCAGTCAAAAAGAAAAGTTAACTCCTCTTTCCCAAACATCTACTATATAGCTAGGAGAATAGAAGAACTACCAAAAAAAAAAAGGGCAATTAATGGTACATAGAATTTAGAAATACTCACTTTGGCAGCATATGTACTAAATTCAGAATACTTCATGTCAGATATACTAAATAAAAATTCCATTGACTTACATTGGTGAGGGGCTTACTAGTGAGAGGCATGGTACACATTGCCTCATATAAAGCTCACTGGAACCTGTGTAGTAGGTAGCATCATCACCCTTATTTTTTAGATGAAGACATTAAATCTCACAGACATTAAGTAACTTGCTTACATGACCAGCTACAGAATTTGTGGGGCCTAGTGCAAAATAAAAATGCAAAGCCTCATGTTGGCAAATTATTAGGAATTTCAAAACAGTGATAGCAGAGCACTAAACCAAGTTCAGAATTCTCCTGAGCTTGCCCACCTGTCCACAACCCCAACCACATATGACTGCACAGGTCACAAACTCACAAAGTTGGGCTTGCTAGCTTAAGTTAGTAAGTGGAAAAGCTGAGACTTAAGCACAGGTGTGTTGATCTTGGAAGTCCAGGGTCTCAATTAGTAAGTATGCCTATAATGGGAATGCCCTAAATCAGGCTGAAACTGATAATCATTCCAGATCATTCAGCTTGTGTAGGCATTGCCCTCCATCTCCTACCCATAGAGCAGCTGGGGAATCAGATAAAAGGTTGATGAGGATGAGGATGTCAGGAACTCACAGGAAAAAGTACTTAATCTGGGCCAGTAGTGACAAGCCTTACTGTTCCCAGCCTTCCTCCTGCTGTTATTTAGGCTCTACCCCTTGAGAGGGTCCTAGACCAATTACAGCAAATTTAGAGGAGCCTGAGTAGGACAGTGAAGGCACTTCATGCAAGTGTTTACAGAATTGGGAGTGGTTAGCCAGGAGACCAGAAGAATCATGGCTGTCGTCAAATCTCTTCTTCCCTGGGGAGTTAGAAGCTCTGTGACAGCAGGGATCTATCTTGCTCATCATGATACCCCAAGTGCCTGGCATAGTGCCTAGTTCATAGTTAATGCTCAAGAAATAGTAAATGAAGGAATTAATTATTAAGAGCCTGTTGAATGTTAATTGGAAGAGGGATTAGATGTGTTTTGTCCCCCTCTCCCCCCAGGAGGAAATCAGTTTTAAAGTAGTAGGTAGACTTTGATGTTTGAATATAAGAAAGTTCTACAGCCCCAAGATGGAACAGGCCACTGGTAGGTCCTTTTCATAAGAGGGTCTTGAGTGTGGAGATGGTGACAAGAGTATTTCCTAAATGCATTCCTTAGAATACCGGACATGGCAAATAGGTTTCCACTCCCATGGCAGTTCCAACTGATTGATAGTGGCTACCTTTCTTTCAGGAAGAAATTGTGATCAATTATTGATGCATGCCATGAGCACATGAATGCCATTTTAATGTCTTTCTTAAACCTCAGTTGTTGTGACTCTGTGAATCTGCACATTTTATCCAACCCAAAAATGATGGGTAAGGTTAACTTCAGGGCTCCAATGAAAAGCAAATTAATTGAAACTGAGCTCATCTCTACATGTGGCTAGAGCAATGCCTAACTTTCTTTCTTCAGAAGCATTTTCCTACCCTAATTAGAAAATTATTTGAAATACATTGTTGTTCAATTCTAGTTAAATCCAAAGTTATGGAGGTTTTGAGGATTTTTGTTTTTTGGTTTTGAGCTTGGCTACTGTAAATATAATATCCAGCCCCACTGGGCAATTCTGGATGTCACATTCACTATGCTTACAGACATCTGTGGAGATAGAACTCTGAATAAATCTGTCTAAAGAGCAATAAAGAATTACATTACTTCATAGCAATGATAACCTTTGGAGGCAAAAGTCCAGACACGTTGAGGAATGGAAAATGAGGACAGAGGGGGTACAATTCCATTAGCTCTCTTCAAAAGAACAGGCCAAAAGGGGATTAAAATCTATAGCATGTTCAAAAAGGGCAGAAAATAAAAGAGTCCAACTTTGAAGAGTAAAGATTGAATATTTGCCATTGTTTCCTGTGTCCTCCACAAAAGGCGTTTATTAATTTACACTTAAGGCTGTGCCTAACTCAGTTAATTGAGTTTTAAAAATGAATAATGGACTCATTCTCTTAAAACAAAGGAAGAAAAAATCACCTACACAGTCTTCATTTCTTGCAGCCTGTATTTTATATCTTTATTTTAATCATAGATTTTTAAACCTGGGGATCCAAGGGTGCCATTTTTTAAAAATATAATTCAGAGAGTCACTAAAATTTTATTCAAAATTTAATGTGTGTGTGTGTGTGTGAGAGAGAGAGAGAGAGAGAAAGAAATGGTCCACAGCTAGCTTTATATTCCTGAAAAAAATTAAGAAATCCTAGATCAATTTCCTCATTTTATCTTGATTCAGATATTCACTGAATGCTGAGCTATGTGCTAAATACTCTCCTAAATATTTTAACTAAATATTTCTTCATCTAACCCTTCTGTGAAGTAAGTAATATTGTCTGCCCCCACTGTATTTTCTGCTCCAGGAAACAGAAACTCAGAGTTTAAATAACAGTAATTGCTACCATTTATTGAACACTTCTAATGTACCGATTGTTTTTATATCTCATTTAATCTGACAACAATTCTATGAAGTAGATGTTATTTCCTTACTATTTAATCAACGATGAACTAAATGGTCAAAAATGTTTGGTTACTTCTGAGGCTATTTGGCTAGGTATCTGACACATGGGTTTGAGCTCAGGTATAATACCAAATCCTGAACTTTAGTCATTGCACCATGCTGTCTTTTCTTAATAGCCTGCAGCATTTGCACATGAGTATGCTTCACCTTGAATAGCAGGATATTATTTAATAGGAGCTCCCATAGCATTTACTGCCTAACTGACCCCTCTTATTATCTGAATTAGTCACACTAACTTCCCTTCCTTTCTATCCATACACATTTCAGAAGAGGCAATATATTTAATCAAATGTAACATAAAAATATCTTTCAGCTTTCCTTCTGCAGAAGCTTTTCCCAGGCCAGCAAAAGTTGTGTCTACAAGTGTTTGCTTGCATGTTCCTGTAAGGCTCTCTCACAAGCCAGGTGAGACTCAGGTGAGTCTCAGGTGGGACTTACTGAGACTCAGGTGAGTTTGTTGCTGGGATGAAGATGAGTCTTCCAGGTGGAGATGAAGAAAGATAACAACTAGAGACTGATAAGAGTCAGCAGAGGGGATTCTCTCCTTTCTAAATTTCTTTTATCTTTCAAGGCTCCACATAAAACCCCCTTCTTGGCCGGGTACTGTGGCTCACACCTGTAATCCCAACACTTTGGGAGGCCAAGGTGGGCAGATCACAAGGTCAGGAGATCAAGACCATCCTGGTTAACACAGTGAAATCCTGTCTCTACTAAAAATACAAAAATTAGCCAGGCATGGTGGCGGTTGCCTGTAGTCCCAGCTACTCCCAAGGCTGAGACGGGAGAATGGCATGAACCCAGGAGGCAGAGCTTGCAGTGAATCGAGATCATGCCACTGCACTCCAGACTCAGAAGAGAGGTTTAATTGGCTCACGGTTATGCAGGTTGTACAAGCATGGCACCATCATCTGCTCAGCTTCTGATGAGGACCTCAGGGAGCTTTCAATCATGGTGGAAGGTGAAGGGGAGTCAACGTGTTACAGAGTGGGAGCAAGAAACAGGGGGAGGTGCCACACTCTTTTAAACAACCTCTTTAAACAACTATTATGACAAGAACTCACTTATCACCAAGGAAATAGTGCTAAACCATTCATGAGGGATCTGTCCCCATGACCCACTCACCTCCCAGCAGACCCCACCTCCAACACTGGGAATCACATTTCAACATGAGATTTGGAGGGACAAACATCCAAACCGTATCGGGGGACACCGTGAAGGACCTATGTGTGGGCTCTGCTCTGGACTTTATTTTGTCTGTACAATATCATTTTCAGTTATTTGAATATCTTACTGCATTTTACCTTATTCTATTATATAAACAAGTGGGAAATAGGAGTTGGAAAGACTGATTATGAAGATGAGAAGTAAACAACTATATAAAGAATGCAGTTTTCAAAGATAGAAACCATTAAATATGCCTAAACCAATGATTGTTTTAGCTTTAATTAAAGACTTGTGGGACAAAAGACTGTGGATACAGTCTGGAGAAAATGAACTACATTTTAAAAAGTGCTTTTCCTTAAAAAAAAAAAAAAATTCTGGGAGAAGAAACCCAGAAAGGAAACAGCAGTATTCTTAGTGTGACTGTTCCGTGTTGTTATTGCACCAGAATTGAATTAATTGTAACTTTTAGTTCATGCTATACTCTCATTATGTCCATCTTTTATTTTATTAATAATAACATGAATATTGTATCTGATAAACCTGCCACCAAACATTAAAACTAGAACATTGGCACTTACTTCTCCCTTCCCATGTGTTCCTTTTCTTCCCTTCTCTCCATCTTTCCATTCAAATTACCCCTTTTCTAACTCTCCTAACTCCTGTGATGTCTATTCCCTTATTTTAATACACCCTTCATACAGCCATATACATATTACATACACCATATATATATACTAAGTATATATGCTTGTGTATATATACACAGACACATATGTAATACTATTTATTTTTATTTAAATTTTTAAAATTTCAATTACTTTAGGGGTACAAGTGGTTTTTGGTTACACTGACGGATTGTACAGTGGTGAAGTCTAGGATTTTAATGTATCCATCACCCAAGAAGTGTACATTGCACCCAATAAGTAATTTTTATCCCTCCCCCAATCCCCCTACTTTCTGAGTCTCTAATGTCCATTGTATCACTCTGTATGCCTTTACATGACCATAGCTTAGCTTCCACGTATAAGTGAGAACACGAGGCATTTGGTTTTCAATTCCTGAGTTACTTCACTTACAATAATGGCCTCCAGTTTGTAAAAGACATTATTTAGATCTTTATTATAGCTGAGTAGTATTCCATGGCATATATATATATACCAAATTTTCTTTATCCACTCTTCAGTTGATGGGCACTTAAGTTGATTCCACATCTTTGCAATTGTGAATTATACTGCAATAAACATACATTTATAGGTGACTTTTTGATATATTTCCTTTGGGTAGATACCCAGTAGTGGGATTGCTGGATCAAATGGTAGATCTACTTTTTGTTCTCTGAGAAATTTCCATCCTGTTTTTCACAGAGGTTGTACTAATTTACATTCCCATCAGCAGTGTATAAGCATTCCTTTTTCATCACAGCCACACCAACATCTAGTGTTTTTTGCCTTTTGAATGACCACTCTGGCTGGGATAAGGCAGTATTTCATTATGGTTTTAATTTGCGTTTCCCTGACAGCCACACCAACATCTAGTGTTTTTTGCCTTTTGAATGACCACTCTGGCTGGGATAAGGCAATATTTCATTATGGTTTTAATTTGCGTTTCCCTGATGAGCAGTGATGTTGAGCATTTTTTCATGTTGGTTGAGCATTTGTACATCTTCTTTTGAGAAATGTCCATTCTTGTCCTTGGCCCACTTTTCAATGGGATTATTTGTTTTTTTTCCTTACTGATTTGTTTGAGTTCCCTGTAGACTCTGGATGTTACTCCTTTTTTGGATGCATAATTCAGATATGTATATTTATTATTACATTGTAAAGATTCAGTTACTTTGGTGCATAGAGCTGTACTTTATTTCTTTTAGTGCTGATTATATTCTCTTATGTGAATATACCACCATATATTTATTCATTCTGACATTGATGGGGATTTGGGTTTTTCCTTAATTACCTACTATATGAAGAAATCTCTGATGTTTTTCTGTCACCATTTCAAATTTCCCATCAGCTCACTGAAATGAGTATTATTTTCTTCATTTTGTTGGGTGAGGACACTAAACTTAGAGAGGGTATGGCACTTTCCTGATCACAAGGCCACACAGTGGCAGAGCCAACGTTTCAGTTCACTTCTGTGCAAATGCAAAACCTGCCTTAGTGCTTCCTTCCTTCCTGGAGGCTCAATTTTTGACCCACTCTGCTGAAGCCTCAGGAGACCTCCCCAGCTCATTCTTGTTTTTTTTCTGAGCCCTTTTAATGAGTCATTGCTGGGGTAAAGAGGGGATTTCCGGAGCTACCCCTGTCAGTAGATGTCAAAACAATATGTTCACTCAGGCAATTCCATGAGTAGTAGTCAGTTACACTAAAAATTTTTGGTCTAGCCAATTGGGCGGGGTTGCATTGACACAACAAGCTGCTTGAATGAATTTTCTCCTTTTCTACTACTTGTGTTTTCACATAGGTAA
Source organism: Colobus angolensis palliatus (assembly GCF_000951035.1). NCBI lineage: Eukaryota > Metazoa > Chordata > Mammalia > Primates > Cercopithecidae > Colobus > Colobus angolensis. Next base: position 6,474,003 of record NW_012111142.1, read on the forward strand.
TAATAGTAATCCTTTACTTGTGAATGGAGCTGTCTGATTTCCAAAGCTCTCTCTGAGTAAGAAAGGTATTATTGGCCCCATTTTGCAGCTCAGGAAACCAGCTTTTAGAGAGATGAAGTGATTCAGCTACTAAGTGGTAGCTTGGAAAAGGGATTTCTAGTCCTGTGTATGCTCTGCTTTTCTATACAAATATTTGCTACTTAGATTAAATACATCAGTCTGTGATGGAATCTGAAAATCCAATTCTCAGGACATTTCCCAAACACAGTCTTATTCACTATTAAGAGTCCCATTATTTCCAGTGGAAAGATACCCAGTTGGTTTTCTAACCCCCAAAATATTTGAAAACCACAAATTTTGCTGAATAACAGTTACAATACAAGGAGGAGATGGGTGATATAGCATGATGTCGTTTGAAGGTTCTAGGATAGACTCCTCCCTTAAAATCTCTTTCTCACTGTCTGTCACAGAGATTGAATCTCCACTACTTCCCCACTCATACCTGGGTTGTTTTCAACCTTTAAAAGACCTTTATGGAAAGGTGAAATCTAGTGTAGATCTTACTTAGAAATATAAAAAACTTAGACAAATTGTTAGCTGTGTGTTCTTTAAATATTACATTGGAGTGCATTGTCTAATAGCCATACCCAAGGACTATTTAATTCTCTGTAGAAGTGCACCATTGTTTGATTCAGTATTTTCTGTTGTTTAAGGTCCAGACTCCGTGAGGAAATATAACTCATAGATTTTTTCCAGCACATGTGCAAATAATTTTATTTGGAAGAAAGTAACCCCAAAGATTAAGGTTTTATTTCCCTGTAGGACATTGACAAGTTTTGTATTTATCCCAGCAATTTTATTCCAACTTTTTTTGTTACTTTTATTTTAAGTTCAGAGATACATGGGCAGGTTTATTATATGTGTAAACTTGAGTCATGGGGGTTTGTTATACTGATTATTTCATCACCCAGATATCAAGCCCAGTACCCGTTAGTTATTTTTTCCTGATCCTCTCCCTCCTCCCACCCTTTACCCTCTGGTAGGCCCTAGTGTGTGTTGTTCCCCTCTATGTGTCCATGTGTTCTCATCATTTAGAGCCCACTTATAAGTGAGAACATGCAATATTTGGTTTTCCATACCTGTGTTAGTTTGCTAAGGGTAATAGCCTCCAGCTCCACCCATGTTCCTGCAAAGGACATTATCTCCTTTTTCATGGCTGCATAGGATTCCATGGTATATATATACTATATTTTCTTTATTCAGTCTACCATTGATGGTCATTTAAGTTGACTCCATGTCTTTGCCATTGTGAATAGTGCTGTAGTGAATGTATGCATACATGTGTGACAAATAGGATCTAATTAAACTAAAGGGCTTTTGTATAGCAAAGGAAACTATCAACAGAGTGAACAGACAACCTACTGAATGGGAGAAAATGTTTGCAAACTATGTATCTGACAAAAGTCTAGTATCCAGCATCTATGAGAAACTTAAACAAATTTACAAGAAAAAGATCCCAAACTACCCTATTAAAAAGTGGGCAAATGACATGAATAGACACTTTTCAAAAGAAAACATACATGTGGCCAACAATCATATGGAAAAAAGCTCAACATCACTAATCATTAGAGAAATACAAATCAAAACCACAATGAGATACCATCTCACACCCATAAAATGGCTATTATTAAAAAGTCAAAAAATAACATGCTAGCAAATTTGTGGAAAAAAGGGAACACACTGTTGGTGGGCATGTAAATTAGTTCAACCATTGTGGAAGACAGTGTTGTCAACTCCTCAAAGACCTAAAAATAGATACCATTCGACCTAGCAATCCTATTACTGGGTGTATACCCAAAGGAATGTAAATTTTTCTATGTAAAGACACATCCAGGATTCCTTCTTCAGTGCATATAAACACCAGTGTCTCACATGTTTTTTTAGATGATCTTTACAAATCTGCTGTCTTTTTCATTGATTAATTAGATTAATCTTGGGCATGTGTTCACTTTATTTTTCTCTATAATTAAAAAAAATATATATATATGTTGGCAGTCCTAATTTTTTCATGCCTAGCTAAGGGTGTTTCAGTTATAATATTGCATAATGAATGATCTAAAATTAGAAATGTAAAGCAGCAACCATTTAACTTACTTAGTGTTGTGGGTTAGACTTTGGTAAGGGCTTACTATGAAGTTTTTGCTTTGGGTCTCTCCTAGATTGCAGTCAGATATCTACTGAGGTTATAACCATCTAAAGGCTGATTGGGCTGGATGCCCAAGATGGCTCATTCACATGGCAGTAGTTGATGCTGGCTCCTGGCTAGGAGCTCAGCTGAGGCTGTCAACAGGAGACCCTGCACATACCCTCTATAATATGGGGGATCTCAGGGAGTCAGACCTCTTAGGAGGTATCTGGCTTCCCCCAGGGGAAGCATCCTAAGAAAATCAAGTGGACCTACATGGCCTTTACTGACCAAGTTTGGAAAATCACTTACATTACTTTTGCTGTACCTCACTGGTTAAAGTAGAATTAAGGGTAGGGGACATAGACCTTGCCTCTTTCTGGGGAGGGTATCAAAGAATTTTTGGATTATGTTTTAAAAACATCAAATGAGAAACCACTTTAAACTTTGCAGAGAGAAGGAAAACTCATATTTGAGCTATTACATTGGCAAAAAGATGGTTGAGAGCAGGTAGGGCAAGAGAACAAAGGACAAATAGAGATAGGGAAGCCAGAGAGTTTTGTTACTTATAGTTGAAATGATTAGAGTCTTCATTCAAGATTATGCGAAGGGGAAGGAGGAAATGCATATTAAAGACAATTCAAACGAAAAATTGGAAATATTTTGTAGCTGATTGGTTGTGGTCTGCCCTATTATTTCTGTGATGAAGAGTCTGACTCTACTTTTTTGCAATGTTTGATTATTGTCAAAAGACAAAATTGCAACAAATTTAAAGATCAAATCGGCTTTTATTTATGATTCTAGAATGTAGAATTTTGATGAACTGAGCAGAGGGCATTAGTTTTATGGGCAGAAAAAGGCTGAAGAAAGCAGGAAAAGAGAATGAAAAGAGAATTGGTCCTTTCAAAGTTACTTTCTTATAGGATTAATTTAGAGGGACTCCCGTATGCAGCTCAGGTAAATGGCTCCTTCTTGCTGGTTGCTATGATTCTCCTGTTTTGTTTTGTTTTGTTTTGTTGTTTAAACTGCTATATTTCAGAGTTTAGTTTGATTACATGGCACCTTACGTGAGTACGTCCTTTCTGGTTTGGTCTGGTCTGTTGGAACAGTGCAGAAGCTCAGTCCAATACAATGGCCTTTCCTAAACTTTAACACTGCTGACAGCTTTTAAGCCTTATCCTCCCTCTTCTTTTTCTTCACATCTGGGCAAGCTGATAAGAAAGACCAGTAGCTCCTCCTTTGGCACAGTGGGAAACTCAAACCATGCATGGGAACTCTCACCTCAGCCACACCCCAGCCACCATAAAAATCCGAAGTCTCCTTTTCCTTCTCTCTCAAGCCACTTTCAGATCTGCCTGAAGGTACCCTGCCCTTCCAAGAAAGCCTCATTGTATGAGTAACAAACCTTTTCATTCCCTCTTGGGGCATGTGTGCTGCCATCACTCTCGTGCAAACCACATATTTGGTGGGTGTCCATCCTGTATCTTCAGAGTGTCTATAACAAGTTCCATCTCACACCATATGTAGTAATTTTGGTTTCTAAATATAAAAATAATAATAATAATCATGTATTACCTTCTATATATTAGGTACTGTTCTGGTGCTTTTTACATGTTAACACATTTAGTCTAAACAAGAGTCCTAGGAGGTAGATATTCTCCCCCACTTTGCAGATAAGGAAATTGGTCAGAGTAGATCAGTGGGTGGAAGGAAGGAATTGACCAAGATGCTCCTCCAGACTTGCAGTTTGGTTGAGAAGTTAGTGGCACCACTGACTATACTTGGAGAGAGTCAATATCTATGGGAAGAAAAGCTGTTTTAGACAGGCTTAGTTTCCAATGAAAGAGGGGTATACAAATGGAAGACGTTCTTTGGCATTTAGAGATAAGGAATATGTATTCAATAAAAGTGTATTGGGTACTGGTATGGTTTGGATATATGTCTCCTCTAAATCTCATGTTGAAGTGTGATCCCTGGTCTTGGAGGTGGGAGGTGTTTGGGCCGTAGGGGTGGATCCGTCAGGATGGTTTGGTGGCATCGTCACAGTAATGAGTGAGTTCTCACTCTGATTTCACCAAGATCTGGTTGTTTAAAAGAGCGTGACACCTCCCCTTTCTCTCCTTCCTACCTCTCTCCCCATGAGATGTGCTGCCTTACCCTTTGCCTTCTGCCATGATTGTAAGCTTCCTGGGGCCCTCATCACAGGCAGATGCTGGTGTCAGGCTGCCTGTACAGCCTGCAGAACCATGAGCCAATTAACCTACTTTCTTTACAAATTATTAGTCTCAGGCTTTTATAGTAATACAAAAATGGACTAATACATGTACCATCTAAGTGACAGACTCCAGGTAGGAGGTACCCAACAGAGCTCAGGGAAGGGAATGAGACTTGCAGAGTCACATTCAATGCTAGGAGCTGGGATTCAGTTGCTAGGTGAAAGAAAAAAAAGCAGAGGGTTATGAACTCACATTTAGAGCATTAGAAAAAAGAAAGAGCCAGTAAGCCAGACAGAGAAAGGATAGAAGTCTAACTATAGTGGAGTGCCTGATTAGGTGGATACAAAATAAATTTTTAAAAATAAACTGTGATCTCTTCTTTGTTCTGAGAAAAGTCCCTTCATTTGATGGCCCTTCTAAGTTGCAAACATAAGGCAGTGGGGATTCACAACTGGAAGGAATTCTGTAAGAATCTTCTGTTGCTTAGACAGGCTGCCTCCCTTGATACGCTGAGAGGATCATGTGGATGGAAGTAGGCAAATTTGCATGGAAACCCAAGTGGTCCTGGGCATGACAGACTTGAGATCTGGACTTTTCTTTGGATCCTCAAATTTATTACACTCTTTCCAATAATTACAGATGGCCCCAGCTGAAGTCTACTGGCACAAAGGACACAGAGGTTTCCTAACAGGATCTACCTATGAGGGCATTTCTGAACTGATGATACAGGTTTAATACCAGCACTTAGATGGTCACAAAAGAAGGTTCATTTCAACTATATATGTGATCTGTGATTCTGCTGGTGGGCATGATTTGAGGATAGTTGGCAGCATCTGTGTGGAGCACCTTTGGCCAAGAATAACACCGGGAAAGTTATATTGTCCTTCTTTCAAAGATCTCCTGCACCTTCGAATGGGACTAAGCTGGATATCACTGAGGCAGAAAGTGAGAATGAACGTAACTAGCAAGGACCAGACTGTGATGACGACCTCATGTAACAGTGTCAGAAGCTGAAGTTACTGAAAATAAAGCCGCTCATGTACAGACCAGGCTCTCCTAACTTCCCTGTGAGGACTAAGAATAAAAATAAGATTCTAAGCCCCACAACTGACTAAAAGGACCATCGTTTGGCCAAGTACACCCCAGAGAAACCTTGAAAACTGAGTTTTTGGACATGACTTGGGATGGGAGGTCAGGCACACCTCATTATATGCTATCCATTGCTAACTGCCATTAGGGTTTCTTTTCTTAGGGCTAAACAGAAACCAGCCCTTTTAAAAGACTCCACCACTGATAACCAAATGCATTACGCTGCCCCTTATATTTGGCATGATAAGAGATCACCAACCACAGAGTGGTTCTGGCCAGTCTACGGATAATGCGCAGTAAGGTTTTTCACATCCTCTTTTTCACCTTTTAATGACAGAGGGCTGAAAACTCCACACTCAGATCATGCAAACACAACCATTTCCTTTTTAACATAGGTTCCCTGGAGAAGCATGAAGCTTACTTTCCAGGCACACACTTCTCCTATCATAAGTATTCAGAACTCCTCCAACAGCTTATTAAATATGTTTATTTGGTCACCCTGCTCAGCATAAATTCCTGTTCCCGTTGCCTCTCTCTCAAGGTGCCTGTTTCTGGATTCTGACCAGAGGCTACACTTCTCAGCCTGTCAGAGTGTCCACCCTGTAGGCTGCAACACTATGAAAAATAAAGCTCTCCTTTTAAAATTTATGAACCTTATCAGTCTTCAGATGACTATTTTTTGTTAAAAATAGTACTAGACTTTTGGAATAGGAAAGCAATTTAAAAGGAGGAAGCAAAAAGAGAGAGGGTAGCCCGAGCTAAGCTCATCTTAATTTTAAATAATAATAATGTGATGTTAATTGAACCCCAAATTGGTGAAGCAGGACATACAGTTATGAGGACAAAGAAATAATACTTATAAAAATCTTGATACCATTGTTTGAATACTTACTGTGCACATTACCTTGCACTGTTCCTGATACATAGAAGATGCTTAATATTTGGTAATCATGACTAATAACATTAATTAATATATTATTGGTTCTAGTGGTTAAAACACTAATTCGACTTGGTGGCAAACACAGTTCTGTTAAAATAATTAAGTAATAATGCCAATGGACACCTGATTTTTAAATCTCATTCTTTAAGTGAACTCTGATCAGTGCAAGAAGGGCTATTGTTTGAGATGAGGAAGGAAAAGTTGCTGCAAAAGGCATCATCACAGCTGAGTTGTAAGTGCTGGCAATCCTTCCTGCAGCTGGGAACTTGACAGGAAAGCAGAGACTCACTCCTCACCCACTAGGATGGTTGCTAACCAGGTCTGCCTCTGATTGAAAGCAGGACAGGCTTTGTTTGCGTATTTTTCATCCTCCACACACAGCCCAACCCTGGGGGACTCTGCCAAGGAAAAAAATAATTACTTGTAGATAGGGACAACTTGGCAAATCTCCAGATTTTGGAGAGGGATCTTCATCTTTCTCTTCCTCCTTTATCTCCTCTGCCTTTGCTGTCTCCTTCTCTTTCTCCTTTTTCTTCTCTACTTCTTTCCATCCTAAATTCAAATCCCACATATCCACATAGTCTCATCTATGTGACCTTGGGGCATTTCTACTCCCACAGATATTCTGCCGACAATGACTTTGTGGTTAAGTAGTTTGGAGAAACCTAGGATACCAAATACCCTTCCTAGAAATTCACACTGCAACATACCCTGTCTATAGCTCTGAGAAATCCTGTGGTGAAGGCACCATTTGACCCTGTTCAACCTAGGGCCTCATCTCCTTTGTTCACAAATACAATAATATTTAATGATTTTTTTCATGATGTTTATTAATATTCCTCAGCGCTAGGGCTCCAAGGGCTTTGGATCAGGGCATTCCAAGAAGGGGGAAGAAGTAAAAAGGTACAGAGGTGTAAGATAATTTTGTTTGTTGGGGATGTTGTGGTGGGGGTTCTGGGAGAAAAATATGAAAGAAATTTGTTATGGCTCTTGTGCATAGAAAAGAGGAGAGTGTAGATAAAGGCCTGTATCACCAGGAATTAGTTTAACAGGCACCTAGAAATGCCAATCTTAAAGCAAGTACAGAAGGTGGGTGAAAGGTACATTATACTAGGTCATCATCAAATTTTATATCTTCTCTTACATTAGGAAAATGAACTAAAAGATTGTGGTAAATATGCCTGGAAGTGAAATTAAAGAGGAGACCTAAGTTGTAAACTAGGTATTTGAGTTTTATTTTCTTCAGTGATTCTCAGCTTTTGTCACATCATGGTACATGTATTAGGTTCTCCAGAGAAGCAGAAGCAGTAGAAGATAGATGATAGATAGATAGATAGATAGATAGATAGATAGATAGATAGATAGATAGATAGATAGATAAGGAGATTTCATAGGGGAACCAGCTCATGTAGTTATGGAAGCTGAGAAGAACTAAGATATATTATCTGCAAGCTGGACTGAGAAAAGCTGGTCGTATAACTCAGTACTTCAGTTCAAGTCTGAATGCCTGAGAACCAGGAGAGCTGATGTGATAACTCCTAGCCCAAAGCTGAAGGCCTAAGAACCATTCCAGGGAATGGGGATGGAATTGGAGGAGGGAATGTGCCCTAACTGGTCTACGTCCCAGAGTCTGAAGGCCTGCGAACCAAGAGCTTCAATGTTCATGGGTAGGAGAAGATGGATGTTCTGGCTCAAGAAGGAAAAGAAAATTTGTTCTTTCTCCATCTTCTTGTTCTATTTGGACCCTCAAGGGATTAAATGGTGCCACCCACACTGGTGAGGGGACATCTTTTTTACTCCATCTACTATTAAGCTGCTAATCTTTTCTGGAAGAACCCTCCACTTTGGGAGGGCGAGACAGGCAGATCACCTGAGGTCGGGAGTTCGAGACCAGCCTGACTAACATGCAAAAACCCTGTCTCTACTAAAAATACAAAATTAGCCAGGCGTGGTGGCGCATGCCTGTAATCCCAGCTATTCGGGAGGCTGAGGCAGGAGAATTGCTTGAACCCAGGAGGCAGAATTTGCGGTGAGCCAAGATAGCACCATTGCACTCCAGCCTGGGCAACAATAGTGAAACACTGTCTTAAAACAAACAAACAAACAAACAAAACCTCACTAACACACCAAGAAATCATGTTTTACCAGCTTTTAGGGCATCCCTTAGCCCAGTTAAGTTCACACATAAAACAAACCACTATGGTACACATAGAAAATTATTGTATTTTTCGTTTTGTAGGGTACACCAGAGTACATGGAGAAGGATGCTTGGCCCCAGGGAGAAGATTGGTATCTTAAGCAACTGTAAGCCCCTTGTGGCATGGCAGTGTGTGCTAGGGCAGTTGGGAAGTGCTGCAGCAGGTGGTAGGTAGGGAGTAAGAGAAGAGCTGTAAGCAGGTAAGTTACCTGATTGGGATAGCACAAAGGGCTCTTGTGGTCTTCAACTGAGACCCAGAAAGGTTAGAAGCAGGTTGATCCTTTTAGAGCCACAGCCTTGCTATGGTCTCTCCACCACAGGATCTTTGCCACATGTCTTCCTTCTGCCTAGAGTTGCTCCTTCCAGCATCCCTGGTTTTCACCTTGTAATTGCCTATTCATTCTTTGGGTCTCAGCTCAAATGTCACTTATTCAAGACAGCTATCCCTAATCCCTCAAACAAAGTCAAGTCTTGCCCATATCTTATATATATCTCCTCCTTACCACTGATTTTCATTTATAATTATGCACATATTTCCTTGTGTGGTTATCATGACTCTTTGTCATGCTATTTTCATGTTCCCTCCTCTCATCTCCACATGGCCAAATTCTAACCATCTTTAAGGCCCATCTTAAATTCCATTTCTCACCAGCCTCCACAGATGGAAATACTTTTCCTTTCTTTGCTGATCTATAAACACGGCTTCCAGACATTCCTAGTGGCTTCAAAAAACAGAGATTCAGGGACTTCTGCCTACTACTGTTGTTTTCTGAGACTTGCCCTTCTTTCCCCCTCCTCCCTTCAAATAGTTATTGTAAGATTGACCACCTTAATGCAGTGTGACTACAGCTGAGACCTCATTGCTTGGTCCAGGGGTATAGACACTTGGACCCTGGGCCAATGAGTGCGTTCCTTGGGGTTTTTAGGTTTGGGTTAGAAAGAGTTGTATCAACCTGTTTCCTATAGCTGAAGCTCTAAGATATAGTTCTCTGAAACTGTCAAGAGCCATGGATTTGCTTTGTATAAAACATGAGCCTACAGCAAAAGAGAAGAATGAAGCTGTACATAGAGAGAAGCAGAAGTAAGATGTTGTCCTGTCAACATGGTCAATCTGCCAGCTGTCAGGTTTCAGTTGTTCCTGAGCCCCAACTATATCCAACCTTCACCCAGCCTTGGAACTGTGAAATACCCATGGATACTTCCAATGCATTCTACATTTGCTTTATTTGGTTTAGGATGGGTTTCTGTCACTCTGTCACTAAGAACACAAACTAGTTAATATATGTTGACCACTTTTGAGAGCCCGTTGGGATGGCATTTATTGCTTGAGTTGAAATTATAACTGAAATGAAGGATCCTAGATTTTAACATATTGATTCTAGAATATATTTATCTTAAGTTTCCACTGGGAGACAGCACAATCTAATAGAAATATTATAGGCCTGGTAGCAGGCTTTCGGTTCATTTTTCCAAGCAGAAATTGTGAGGTTGGGCTATTGACTACACTATTCTGAGCCTTATCTCTCAAATGGAGATAATAATACCTACCACAGGGAGTTATTATCCTATGGTGTAATGAATAATGCATTAAAGGACTTGACACAGAATCTGGCTCACCATAGGCTTCCAGCATTCCACGTTTCACAGAAGCTAAGATATCATCAATTGCAATATGCATCATGATTTTATGTACCACTGAGAAAGGAGAAGCTGATTAATCAACTTTATGAGACATTCCCATTTCAGAGCTTTTACACTATAGAAAGAAGTGTGTCTTAGAGTTGCTGAAATATACTAAATTTATTGTGCACAGATGATCCAGGCACAATGTTAGGCACTGGTCATATAGGAGGGAGTAAGACTGGCACTGCTTTCAAAGTGCTCAGGATCTAATAAGTGATATATTTCAGATTTTCAAAAGGACCCAGAATAACCTTAGAGGATGAGCTCATCACTCAAAGATGGCTGGAACCAAGAAGCAAAGCTGTGGAGAAACACTAGACTTTAATCCCCTTATATGTTGTTAGATCCTATAGCAGTTACATTTTCATGCTCTGCATACAATCCAAAACAAATTGTCTGCTTACAATTAAAATCCTGCTGAGTTTCCAACAGTTCAGCCCCCAGGGAGCTATTTGAACACCATGTCTTATCCACAATGACGCAATTCTACTTTTAAGGGACAATTAAGGGGTTTCCTTGTAAGTTAGGCCAAACTTTCTCCAACATACATGAAGGAAGTGCCTGGAAAAGAAAACATTTGAGGCTTGTTTTCATACTGTCACTTAAGAATAACAATTTCCAAAAAGAACTAAATTTTCTTTTTATCAAATTTGGATGGCTTGTGCTTTATAGCTGTTTGCAGGCTTTGGTAGAACAGAACAAAGTCCCTTAGGAAACTTAATGTAACAGTAACCAAATGTCCTTGTTAAGCAGCCATTTATGGGTCTATTAAATCTGATCTGAACTGTGATATTTTGTGGTAAATCTTTTCTCCAACATAAATTGCTCAATATGGACTTCCTAAGTCATCCACCCTGAGAGACAATTTCAACATCATCCCAAAAAAGGCAAATGTGTTTGCATCTTCTTGGGCAATGCTTCCAGAAGGGTGGGGGTAGAGGATTGAAAAAAGAACATTTTCTTTGCCTTATTTGCTTAAGAAGACTTAAAAATAATTTTAGAGATGGTTCAGTCTAAGTGCTTTCATGTTACAGATGAGATGGGGGACCAATAACTATTGCATTAAGTATTTCGTGTAGACTACGCACTGTCTTAAAGCCTGGGGATGCAGAGATAAAGAAGATGTTTTCTCTGCCCTCAAGGTGTTCACTGTCCAGTGGGGGAAGAGAGATCAGTAAGTAGAGCAGTGAGTGCTGGGCAACCAGGGAGTCCCCCTAAACTAGGGCTGGCAGCTGGGGGGCAAGGAGGCAAACAATCTTCCTTTTTAAAGTGCATTGTCAGGTTCTCTGCAGGAGCCAGAATGCATTTCTATGGTCTAAAGAGAGAGACTGTAATGAAGGACTAATAAAGGCAAAGTTAAGAAAGTAAACAATGGATTTTGAGGTACCCTGAGAATATTAATGGTGAGAAGCCATTGTGTCCCTTAAAGCCAAAGGGGCCAGGGAAGAAATAGGATATGATAAGCCAGTAAGCATGGAGAGGCACCTTTTCAGCAAGAGCTGCAGAGGGTCACATAGAGGGTCATAGCTGCTGCCAGAAAAAAGGCACCAAAGCAAGGAGGGAGCAGCAAAGAAACATCTCAGCCTCTCTCTGCTCTGGTTTTCCTATTTTCCATTGGTGCTTCCCATTGGCTGAACTCAACTGGAAGCCAGATTGCAAATGTGATGTAACCTGACTAGGTCAGCCTCCCAAAACATAGAACCAGGCAAAAAACCCAGAAAGAATGGATGTAGGAGAGAGGGCAAATGGAGATTAACCAGCACATCTGGCATTTATAATTTTTTAAGGGGCCTAAGTACACATGCACACACAAGCATGTACATTTGCACACACACACACACACCCCTCATTCATTTGGCAAATACTTATCAAGTATCATTGGCTCTTGTTATCCATGGGGGTTTGGTTCCACGACCTCTCAGATACCAAAATCTGCAGATGCTCAAGTCCGTGATATAAAATGATGTAGTATTTGCATGTAACCTATGCACATCCTTCCATATACATTAAATCATCTCTAGATTAGTTATAATACAAGCTTTAATAAAAGTTCTCCTCTGTGTCTTTGCTTGTGCTAATTCCTCTGCCTAGAATTCCCTCTTTTACCATTTATTTAAGAAAAAGACTTGATAGCAGCTGTAGAGACTGCATATGAAGAGTGCTAGGCAAGATAAGAGGATGGCCAGGAAGCAGTAGTGGAAGTTGGGGGGGAATGGGGAAGAAAATCAATAGGAATAGAGCTCAGAATGAAAAGCAAGTGCCAAAGCAGTGACAGCAATTTCAAGATGGAATCTGTGAAACAAAAAGTTTACAGGAGAAAGTTAGTTTTAAATCTCCATATCTAGCCGCCTTCAGCATTGTTTTGTGCTTGCCTTAAAGCTGCAAGTCTGAGTGGTTATTTCCTAATTAAAATGATTTGTTCTTTCCATTAGCATTCAGTAACACCTGAACACAGTTTGTTTCATTTAGTAATCTGCCAGGGCCTCCATAGGTTGCTGATTAAAGTATAAACTATTTGGAAATAACTTTTGTGACATATCAAGAAACTTCAAACAGTATTCTTTAATCTCAGAATTTTACTAAAAATAAGATTAATAGCTAACACAACCCAGTGCGTGGTCTATACAAGCAATTATTTTAAGTGCTTTACAGGTAGTAGAACAGTTAAACTTCATTAACTCTGTGAGGTAGGTACTATTATTGTCCCATTTTACTGATGAGGAAAAAAGCAAGGAAAGTAGAGTGACATGTCATGCCTACACTTGCACAGCTAGCAATTTGCAGTACTTGAATTTAAACCCATACAGTCTAACTTCAGAGTTGGCTCACTTAATACCATACTACACTGCCTTTCCATTTATGTAGGCAGATATATGGGTTAAGATCTATACAGAAAGGTAGGCATTACCATATTATTTATCCTGGGAAATATTTGTATACTTCTAAAGGTATAATTTACTTACAGCAATGTGCACAAACCTTAAGTGTTTAGCTCAATAAATTTAAAGTATTTTGCTCAATACATTTTTAAATATAAATATATCCATGTAACCACCAATCACATCAAGCTATAGGACCGTTCCAGTACTCCATATGCCTTCTTCTGGTCAATAGTCCATACCTAGAAGTAATCACTATCTAATTTTCATAAACATAGATTAATTTTGCCTTTTCAAGAACTTAATATAAAGAAAATCATATAGTAGGTCTTCTCTTGTGACTAATTCTTTCATCAAGCTTAATGTTTGTAAGCCTCATCCATTTTTGGTGTATAACAATAGCTCATTCTTTTATATTATTGTGTTATATTATATTGTATCAATTGGTCATTCATCATATGAATCTATCATAGTTTGCTTACTCATCCTCTTGCTGTACACTCATGTTGTTTTTAGTATGCAGCCATTATGAATAAAGTTGCTAAATATTTTTGTACATGTCTTTAATGAATATGTCATTTTATTTTTCACAAGTAAATACCAGAATTGGAACTGCTGTATCAAAGTTTTAGTTGATACTGAAAAACAGTTTTCCAAAGTGCTGGAACCAATTTATAATGACATCACTAATTTATAAGAGGAGTTCCAGTTACTCCACATCTTTGACAATACTTGATATTGTCAGGCTTATTAATTTTAGCCATTCTGGTGGGTTTGTAATGGTTTTTAATTGTGGTTTTGTCTTGAATTTCTCATGAAATTGAACACCTTTCCATCTGCTTGACTATTTGAATAGCCTCTTTTGTGCAGTATCTGTTAGATAATTTTGCCTTTGTAAAATTGGGTTGTGTTTTTGTTAATTTTGGAAGGAGTTCTTTACACATTCTGAGTATGAGTGATCTGTTGGATATATGTATTGTAAATAATGCCAACCTGGGTCTCTGGGTTGCTTCTCTAGCCTCTGTTTGCACCTTTAACTCTGTGCCTTGCCTATTTGCTTTTTGATAAACAGAAATTTCCAACATTAATAAAATCAATTTTATAATTTTTTTATTTTAGGGTAAATTCTTTTTGTGTCTTATTTAATACATTTTACCTATTTCAAAGCCAGGAAGATATTCTTCTATATTTTCAACTAGAAGCTTCATTGCTTTAGACATCACATTTTGGTTCTACTTCAAATTAATCTTTGTGCATGGCCTGAGGTAGAGATCGTTTCCTTTATTTTCCACACTGATATTCAATATAAATTCAATATAAATGTAAACTGAATGTCAATGTAGAAAATAAGGAAAACGTGCATTATTTATTGAAAAGATGGTCTTTTCCATACTGAATTGCAAAGCTTTAAGTCAAATGACCCTATGGGTGGGGATCTATTTCTGGACTCTATAATCTATTTTATTGTTCTGTTTTTCTAACTTAGTACCAATACTGCACTGTCTTAATTACTGTAGCTTTATAATAAGTCTTGAAATCTGTTAAGTATTCCAATTTTGTTCTTTTTTAAAAAGATTGCTTTGATGGACTTATTTTTTATGTCCAATAATAAAGAAATGACTACATAAATTATAGAACCTCCATGGAAATGCAATAGTATGCATCCAAATACATAAAATTTTGAATGATGCAGAAAAACACAAGAAATAATACTGAGTGAAGAAAAAAGAACATCAACTTGCAAAACTTGTATGACCTCCATTATGCACATGAAAAATATATAAAAAGAAGATGAAAGTTAAATATGCCAAAATGTCAACTGTGACTCTCTTTTCAAAGTAAAGTTATAAATATCCATTTCTGCCATTTTCTTATTGATCTTAGATCCATTCACCACTTGGTGTGATCTTTGTATTGCAAGGGGCGGAACCCTGCAGACTATATTTCTCATGCATTCTTCCTCTCTGTCACTCCATGAAGAGTGGCCAACAGAAAGCACTAGAAAAGAGATTGGGAATGGGAGGAAGGAAGAAGACAGAGTATTTTTCTACCTTTCTTTGCTTACTCAGGCAGCATGTCCAGGCTGTGTCTTCTCAATTGTTTCATCTCCCTCTATGTGGCTTTGGTGGCTTTTTAGTGAGCATACCACTTCTTTCACTCATCCTGCCATCCTTAAGGGTGACAGTGGATCTCTGGGTTGCTTCTATATTTCATGTTTGCACCTTTAGCTCTCCTAAGGCATATGATATTAGTTCCTTAAATTACATTTCCTCTATTGAATTATTTGGAGTGATTCTATTTTTCTTAACTGGACTTTGACCTAGTAATTACTATTTTATAAATTGTATTTTCCTACATTTTAAAAAAGTTGTGCAATAGTGTGTGAATAGCTATTATAATCTTTCTCATATATATGTATATAGATGACTATTATAATCTCTGTATATATGTTTCTTCCAGTTTTTACCTGAGATGCTAGAAGAGGGAATTAAGCATTTGGATGATTTAACTAACAAGTATTTAGTATCTTCCCTAGGCTAGACAACTCTATCAATGAATTGGCCACATATGATTGTGCTAGGTGCTGTAGATACAAAACATTGGACTGAGTTGCTATAAAAACTCATTTCTGATCTGGGTTCTTTGTCTCTAATTTCTATGACCAAAAAAAAGCAGAAATTGGACATTATGTCACAGAGGAAAGGAAGCATAAAATAAATACTTTTTATTTTTAGCAGAAAGGATAGCCGACATTTGATTTGTGCCCCAGAATCAGGTAGAATGGGAAGGCTAACAATGTTGACTCCTGGGGAGGAATCTAGACATAAAAGTTCTTTCTGGAAAATAATCAGAAAGAGAGAGAGAGAAAAAATTAATTCAGGGTGTTTTTGTCATCGATTGAGCTATTATTTTAAGGTCTGGAGAGAGTACCCCTTCTTCCCACTGCATTTTAGTACCATTCCTGTCAACATAAACCCCACAAGGATCATAGGCAGAGGAAAAAGTGTGTCTGTTTTTATTTGTTTGTCTTTCAGAAGCCAAGGGGAGAATAAATAAAAATTGCAGACCAAGAGAATAAAAGGCTATGGAAAGTAAGCAGTATCCAGGCTGATTGTGTCCTTGGGGATGCAGTCCTACTGGGCCTCTATACCCTCCATGTCACACATCTTTGGAAACTGAGTTTCTTGCTTTCAAAAGCAGTTGCTCTGGGAGACAGCATGGTGACATCTGAAAAACTTGGGACTTGGATTCAGAGTGTCTGAGTCTTGGTCCAGGCTTTCACCCAAAAATGTGGGGTGGCCTGAGCATGTTATTTATGCTGTGAGTTTCAGTTTCCACATCTCCAAAGTTGGGGGCAATAATATTCACCTGACAGAGCTGGTCTGTGAATTGAATCTTCTGCCTTTAATGTTTCAATAGTTTCTTACTTTCTTGCAGAGAGAGCCCGTGTCCCTTGGTCTGACATATGAGGCCTTCAACTGACCCCACTCTCTTCTCATTCCACTCTGCTCTGAGTATCCCGTGATCAGCTATATCTAAGAACTTGCATTATTCTTCCAGTGTTTTCTCACAGCCCTCATTCCTTTACACAAATAACTCCCTCTTTATGTAAAATCCCCTTCTGCATTATCTGGCTAACAAACTTCTCTTCCCTGAAAACTCAGCTCTTCTTTGGTAAGTCTTCCCTTGTTCCATAGGCCTAATTAAGTGTGGCTTCTTTGCCAGTCCATTTCATCTGTGTAAACCTCCAATTTAGCAAGTATAATTATTTATGCATCTATCTTTCCTAGAGAATACAGAGTTCCCATATTATAAATCTTTGTTTCCCCAGTGAGTAATGTCCCATAACAAGTGATGAGTAAATGCAGGTTGAGTAAATACATACAATGTCAGGACTTTGGAGGCAAAATGTTTCTGATGAAATGTCAGAGAGAAGCAGAAAGGCCAAAAATGAGGTCTAGATTCTGATGCTGGCTCTCATCTCAACAAGTCATCCTTTCTGGACCTTGGTTTTCTCATCTTAAAGGAAAAGGATAGCACCAGACGTTCTCTAAGACTCCTGTCAACTCAAGTATCTTTTAATTGTTCTGCTTTTGTGAAACAGCTGAGATTCTACTTTTTTGGCTAAGGGACCCACATCTGAAGGCAGTTAGAAATAACCACAAAGTAGGGTACAAGACAGAAACAGACTCTAGTATAGTGGAAAGGGTGTTAGATTCGACTAGAAAATCCAGGTTTAAGTTTTGTCTCTACCGCTTCCTAACGACTATATAATTTTGCTCAGATAAATTATTTCTTTTCTGGGAACTTTCTTTTTCTCATTTGCAACATGGGAAGAATAACTCTGTAGCAAAGGGCTTGTCAGGATTAAATTGGTAATACATA
Organism: Colobus angolensis palliatus; assembly: GCF_000951035.1. NCBI lineage: Eukaryota > Metazoa > Chordata > Mammalia > Primates > Cercopithecidae > Colobus > Colobus angolensis. Next base: position 6,491,578 of record NW_012111142.1, read on the forward strand.
TTATAATTCTGTCTACCCAAAACAGAGAATTGCTATTTTGATTACTATCACTCTCACCAATTTTGAGTTTTGAATGATCTACCTAGAAAACCAGAGGGACTTTTTGAGAGTTTCTTAAAAAGAGATCATTGATGTTCAATTACTGGCCAGGAATTCACACTCTAAATTTCGCAATCAAAGTCTTTACAGTGTTCACTCTGCTAACTGCTTGATTCCACAGTTACAGTCCTCAATCACTCCAGCTTTGAAGTTAGGCATGAATTAGACCGTCTTCAGTTTCTACATTGGGATGAAAATTATTCAGTGGTGAATTGTCTCATAAACTGTGGTCAAACGTACCATCAAACAACACAATAGACAATGTAAGCAGTATAATAATTTCTCAGTGATGCTGGGATGGAGTGCGAGGGCTCCCAGGCCTCAGAGAAGTTGATACATATCTGCTCAAATAAAGCACTGTTTTCTTCTTGATTTCATCGAGAATAACCTCAGATGTCAATTGTGTATCTCTATGTCTGTGTATTTATATATACTAGTTTATGACTCATATAATCCAGGCAACAAAAAATATAAAGTATTTCACAATGTTTTTATGATGAGAGTTTAGAAGTATATGGCGTTCTCGGCTCCCTCTTAGAATCCATCTATTGACCCACAGCTGAACTTTCTGGATGACATGACAATACAGATGAGAAAAGCAGCCGCCCAATTGTCTACATGTACCCTTAGTACCACTCATCCCTCCTGTCCCTATTAAAAACACTGAGAAGCAGCAAGCTCATGGTCTGAAAGTCTCAGGCATCACTCTAAAATTCTTGCTGAGACCATAGAATTGTAAGGCAGCCAGTAGGATTCTGGAGTTAACCCCAGGCCCAGAGAGAAGCTGGACTCTGAGGAAAGTGGCCACTCAACTTCCTCCCCCATCTCCTGTCCAACATGTTCTTCCAGAGAAGTGGGAGAGGGCACAGGGAAAAGAAAAAGGTGTGAGAATCATTTCACAGTTTGTCAAGATAAGAATTCGTGCACGTAGGCCAGGCATGGTGGCCTATAATCCCAGGACTTTGGGAGGCCAAGGCTGGCAGATCACTTGAGGTCAGGAGTTCAAGACTACCCTGGCCAACATGGTGAAACCCCATCTCTACTAAAAACACAAAAAATTAGCCAGGCGTGGTGGCGAGCACCTGTAATCCCAGCTACTCAGGAGGCTGAGGAAGGAGAATCGCTTGAACCTGGGAGGCGGAGGTTGCAGTGAGCCGAGATCACACCACTGCGCTCCAGCCTAGGTGACAGAGCAAGACTCCATCTTGAAAAAAAAAAAAAAAAAGAATTTGTGCACCTAATCTTTTTAGCATAATAGCATTGGCTTTATCATCTACTCATTTCAATGGGTACTTGGCAAATACTGCTTTCTGTTAGTGATTGTGTTTTTCTATACAAAATATGAGTAGTATAGTATGATGGTGAAGAGCTCAGACTCTGAGATGAGAGAATTTGGGGCCAAATGCTGGCTCTGCCATTTATCAACTACATGACTTTGGGCAAGTTATAAACGCTTATTGGTCTCGGTTTTTTATGTCTGTAAAGGGAGATAATCTTTTCTCCTACCTTGTAATTGTTGTGAATAAAGTTTCAGTGCCACAAAAGAAATAGCACTCGAATATTCAATTTTCCTTTGTTCTTCTCAGCAAGGCAATTTACTTCTGTAGAAGGGTGCACCTTTACAGATGGAGCAATGGTGAGTGCACACCTGGACAAGAGAGGGGAAGGGGTTCTTATTCCTGACGCACGTGGCTAACATAAGGATGCTAAGATGACTAATGAGATCTTACCTATAAGGCACTGGGAATAGTGCTCAGCACCTAGGGAAACTGGCTACCATAAGCAGAAAACTGAAACTGGACCCCTTCCTTACACCTTATATAAAAATTAACTCAAGATGGATTAAAGACTTAAATGTAAAACCTAAAACCGTAAAAACCCTAGAAGAAAATCTAGGCAATACCATTCAGGACATAGGCATGGGCAATGATTTTATGATGAAATCACCAAAAGCAATAGCAACAAAAGCTAAAGTTGACAAATGGGTTCTAATTAAACTAAAGAACTTCTGCACAGCAAAATAAACTATCATCAGAATGAACAGGAAACCTACAGAATGGGAGAAAATTTTTGCAACCCACCTATCTGACAAAGGTCTAATATCCAGAATTTACAAGGAACTTAAACAAATTTACAAGAAAAAAACAAACAACCCGATCAAAAAGTGGACAAAGGACATGAAGAGATACTTCTCAGAAGGAGACACTTATGCGGCCAACAAACATATGAAGAAAAGCTCAACATCACTGATCATTAAAGAAATGCAAATCAAAACTACAATGAGATACCATCTCATGCCAGTTAGAATGGTGATTATTAAAAAGTTAAGAAATAACAGATGCTGGCAAGGCTGTGAAGAAATAGGAACACTTTTACACTGTTGGTGGAAATGTAAATTAGTTCAACCATTGTGGAAGACAGTGTAGTGATTCCTCAGGGATCTGGAACCAGAATTACCTTTTGATCCAGCAATCCCATTATTAAGTATATATGCAAAGGAATATAAATTGTTCTACTATAAAGACACATGCACACGTATGTTTATTGCAGCACTATTTATAATAGCAAAGACACGGAACCAACCCAAAAGCCTATCAATGATAGACTGGATAAAGAAAACGTGGTACATATACATCATCAAATACTATGCAGCCATGAAAAGGAATGAGATCATGTTTCTTTGCAGGAACATGGATGACACTGGGAGCCATCATCCTTAGCAAACTAACACAGGAACAGAAAACCAAACACCACATGTCTTCACTCATAAGTGGGAGCTGGACAATGAGAACACATGGGCACAGGGAGGGGAACAACACACACCAGGGCCTGTCATGGGAGGCAAGAGGTGGGAGAGCATCAGGACAAATAGCTAATACATGCGGGGCTTAATACCTAGATGACGGGTTGGTAGGTGCAGCAAACCACCATGGCATATGTTTACCTATGTAGCAAACCTGCATGTTCTGCACATGTATCCCAAACTTTAGGTAAAAAAAAAAAAAAAAAAAGAAAAAGAAAAGAAAAAATAGTTCTCAGTACCTAGATTTTTTCAGTGCATGTCAACAGCTGCTTATTATTCTACCTTGTGAGCTTCTTAAGGGCAAGGACTATGAATTCATTCATTCAACAAGCAATTACCAAGCATGTCCTCTGTGCCAGGCACTGGATTTATAGAGATGGTTAGCACACTAGTACCTGACAACAGAGTCTAGTGGAGATCAATAGGTACATTTCTACAAATATGGACATGAGTCCTATGTGAGGTATATAGAAGATAATAAGGGACCTCAGTGTTACAATGATTGATTTTGCCCAAGAGAGCCAAGAAGAATTCAACCTTGAAGTTGGAAAGGAATATACCAGATTCAAAAGGCATAGAGAGCTTTCTAGGGGAAGTGCATGTTAGATACCTATATCTATATATAGGAATATATATACCTAAATATATTCAAGATTGAACATATGTATACATATGGAAGATTGTTAAATCATCTCTGAGAGATATGATTTTAAATTTCCCATTATGACTACAGATTTGCTGATCTGTCAGTATTTGTTCTCTAAATTTTTAGTCAATATTAGGTAAGTATAAGTTTATGATTGTTATATCTTCCTGGAGGAGGTTCTTTTCATTATTAACTAGTATTTTTTATTTCTACTAATGCTTTTTTTCTTAATTTGTTTTTGGTCAAATACTAATATTGTTACCAGCTTTATTTGATTCATATGTTACATCTTGTTTCATACAATTTAGTTTCAATCTTTGGGTCACTTTGTTTTGAATATGTCCCTTTCATGAAGTGTATAGCCAAATGACCTAAAAATCTAATGTGATAATCTCTAGCTTTTAATAAAAGAATTTAGTTCATTTACCATTATTTTGATTACTACTTTTTGGGTATATTTTTACTGTTTTATTTTGTGTTTCTTTTTTCTTCTTACTAATGAATATCATTTGATGATTCTTAAAACAAGTCTTTATAGGTAACAAATACACTTCTTATTTTGTGAATCTGAATATGGTTTTATTTTTCCTACTGCTTTTTATGGGTCTGAACTGTGTTTCTCCCCGACCACCAAATTTATATGTTGAAGCTCTAATACCCAGTACCTTACAATGTGACTGTTTAGACATAGAGCCTGTAAAGGGGGTGATTAAGTTAAAATGAGGCTGTTTGTGTAGGCCCAAATCGAATATGACCAGTGCCCTTTTAAGAAAAGGGAAATTGGACACATAAAGAGACACCAGGGATGCCCATACATAGGGAAAAGACTATACGAGGGCATAATGAGAAGACAACCATTTGCAGGCCAAGAAGAGAGGCCCTGGGAGAAACCCAAACTGCCAACACCTTGATCTTGGACTTCTAACCTGAAAGACTGTAAGAAAATAAATTTCTGTTGTTTAAGCCAGCTGGTCTGTGATATTTTGTTATAGCAGCCCTAGCAAACTCATACATTCTTGAATGACAGTAATGTAGGGTGTAGAAGTCTAAGTCAAATATTTTCCTCTCAAACACTTTGAAGATATCTGTTTTCTTCTGGCAGAGATTGCTGCTCATGAATTACTTGCTGTCAGACTCACTGTCATTCTGTGGTAGGTAATTTGTCCATTTTCTATAGTAGGTTTGAAGATAATTCTTTGTATCCATGATATTGTGCACTTTTTATGTCAGTATAGTTCTATTTTTATTTATCTTTTGGCCCTCTTGTGTTTTCAGTCTCAGTCCAGTGGTCTATTTTCTATGCTGAAAAATTTTCATTATTGTCTTTTCAAATACTGCTTTTCCATCCTTCTCTAGAAGTGAGCCAATCATAGTTAGCTTGGCTCAAGTCCTAGTTGCACAGCTGTTCTGCTCTCTGCTGGAGCTTTACAGGAACTCCAACCCTGGGCAACAGGTGGTGTAACATTAAGCCTCCTTTTGTGGCTAGGAGAGTCCTCCCCTAGATGCTCAGTTTTAGTGCATGCCAGTCAGTCTGGTTCCCTGCCACATTTGGTTCTCAATGCCCCAGAAATTCAACTGCCAGCTGTCTTGGATAGTTAGGTGAAGAGCCTTGTGGAGCACACCTTTGGCTCCCTGATTACTGCTATGTGTTTTCTTTTATTTGTAGATCACAGAGATGCTTATCCTTCTTTCTTTTAACTGTGATTTTCAGAAACTTTTTATTTTAAAATAATTTTGGACTTACGGAAGAGTTTCAGAGATAGTATAGAAAGTTCCCATATACCTTTCACACAACTTATCCTAATGTTAACATCTTATATAACACAGTTAAGTTTTTAAATTTTTGCTTTTTTGTACTGAATATTTGACACTCAAAGTCAATGGAAGCGTGAATGCACTGAGCCACCTTGACCAAAAGCTGTAAGCCAGAAATGTTCCCATTGATTAGCTGTTTAATCATCCATCCATTCATTCAACAAGAATGTCTTCAGCTTATGATGTTAGCACTGTCCTAGGCACAAAGAACATGGCAGTAAACAGACCAGGCAAACGTTCCTGTCCCTGTGTTGTTAAAATGTTAGTGTTAGAGATAGACATAAAGAATATAAAAATGGTAAAAATCTATAGGGTATTAAATAGAGGTAAATGCTTAGGAGAAAAGGAAAGCATGGGGAGAGGATAAGAAGTGTTAGGGGATAGTGGGGGATTGTTTGCAGTATTCAGTCTGAGCCTGGGAAGGCCTCTTTGAGAAGGACAATTGAATGAATACCTAGAGAAGTGTGGGCGTGAGCTGTACAAATATCAGGGGAAAACAGTCCTCCAAGTAACCATGAGAACTAGGCATTATAACCACAAGGAAACAGGTTTAGAGGAATTAAGAAACTTGCTTCTACATACAGCCAATAAATGGAAGAACTGTGATTTGAATCCAGGTCTTCCTGACCCCAGAGCTTGTGCTGTTATCTGGGTAGCTAAGCACAGATTTACAAAGAGTCATGTATATCCCTTCAAAGGGTGCATTCTGGTCCTTTTATTCACGTAACAGTACAAATCCATGGTGTTCTCATAAACCTTTCAAGAAAACCCTAGAAATCTATTTACAGAGTACTTGAGGTTTTTCAACAAGTTGTTTTTGTTGAACTAGCTGAGCATCATAAAATATGACTTTGACCTTTCCAGCCAGTGGTCCAGGAGCTGGAGTGGTTATGGCCAGTCTGGAAGGTGGCCAGTGCCTCTGTGCAGGGCAGCTCATTTGTCAGCTCCCACACCAATAGGAAAGTTAATAATTCTTCTCTAGAGTGTTTGTTCTTATTTGCTACCTTTGAGCACTCATATCATCCACTTTTCTTCAAAATATTTCATGGAAAAGAGCCTTTATGAGTAAACCCTACTGATTCTTACAAAGCAGAGAGACAACCAGTTTATGTTAGAATGGGTTTGGACTACAGGGGATTTTAAAGTACAGCACATATAATTTGTTCTTTAGAAGCCATGTAACAATATTAACCTGTGCCCAAGAGGAGATCTCGTGGGGTCGTTTTAGTGTTTGTAAGACTCTCTTGAAGTGTTTAAACATAGATTCCTGAGCCCGACCTTCAGGAATGGGATTCAAGTCATCAAGGATGATAAGGCATCTGCCTATTCAGCACTTGTCCCTCCCACAAGTGACCTTCTTTTTGGTTCAGAAGGTCAAATGCAGATTCCTCCTGAAGAAATTAATGGCCTCTCCAGGATAGACCCCAGCCTACCTAACCAAAGATTTATTAATTTTGTCACTGTCATCCCTCCTCCATGCTCCTTGTTCCTTACTCCTTCCCTTCATCATCCCATGTACATACGCCCTGACCATGGCACACTAGTTCCTATTTCCTTGAACATGTCAAGTTCCCACTCCTTGTTCAAGACTCCATTCACCCTGTAAGCCTTCCTAATCTTTCAGCTAAAATTAATTCTTCCCTTTTTGTGTTTCCATAGTTTGGGGGAAAAAAAGGAGGAGGAGGAGGAGAGAAAAGAGGAGGACGAAGAGGAGAGGAGGAGGATAGGGAGAAAGAAGAAGAAAATGAAGAGAGAAAGGAGGTGGGGAGGGGAGGAAAGATGAGGAGAAAGAGGAAAGAGAAGAAAGTGAAAAGGAGATACTGCTATGGTGGATCTTAACATGGCTTGCCCTCAATAGGTCCAAATGGGTGACTTTTATCCTTCTATCCTTCAGAGGCATAGCTTTTTCTTTTTTTTTTTTTAGAAGAACATATTCACTAAATCTTTGTTAACTCAAGAGGAGAATTGTTAGCAATTAGCACGTTAATAGTGTGAAATAAGTGGAGTTCTAACTAAGTGCTAACAATTATTGGTCTCCTATGCAGATGAAATGGCCCTGCTATATCCTTGCCTACATACTTGTATGCTTGGCTCAGAAATTCCTCTTTTGATTCTTTTTCACATTTCAACTTTTACCCTAAGCTTTAGCTCGGATCTAATTGGAATTCTTGAAAGTCACTTGAAGTTGGGCTCTGCATTCTTGCTGAGGCTGTGTAGTACACCAGGGTGATGAGTAATAAGCATAGAGCCTGGGCATAGTGGCTCACACCTGTAATCCTAGCACTTTGGGAGGCTGCGGTGGGAAGATCACTTGAGGCCAGGAATACAAGGCCAGCCTGGGCAACATAGAGAGACCCTGTCTCTTCAAATATTAATAAAAATTAGCTGAGCATGGTGGTGCACACCTGTAGTCCTAGATACTCAGGAGACTGAGGCCAGAAGATAGCTTGAGCCCAGGAGTTCAAGGCTGCAGTGAGCTATTATTGGCACTGCACTTCCGAGTAAAAACCTGTCTCTTTAAAATAATAATAATAATAAACATAGACTCTAGAGCCAATAATTCTACCCGTTGCCAAATTGCAAAACATGTCTTTTAGCAAAACCAGTCTACCTTAGAAAATAAGTGTGTTTCCTCTCCATTTCTTAAAATGTGGATAACACTTCCCTCAGAGGCTTTTATAAGAATTAAATAAGAAGATATATGAAGGACATTAACACAAAGACTAATTCAGAGTTAGTGCAAAATAAATGGTATAATTATGATTCTGATTCCTAATGATGATTCCTTCTCCAAAGGCACTGTCAGAAAAGAGCTGTTCTCAGTGGGCCCATTTTCAGCCCCTGTACTTATACTATGTGAGCAAAAGCAGCTCTGCAGTTGCTCACGCCTCTTTATGGTATTTAACCTTCTCTGATTGACTTGATTCAAAGTGATTACCTCCTTCTGCTCCTGGTTCCTTTCTTTCCCAATCGAGTGAGAGCATCCTGGCTTTGGTGCTGCCTCTTCCCAACTCTGTAGAGAGCAGCTCCTGGAAGAATGAAGCTGGATGTGAGTCCTCCAAGAAAGCACAACAATGGCATTCTACACATTAATTTTAACTTTGCATTTGGAAATAATTTCAGACTTACAAAGAAGACTTTCCTGTCTACCTTTTTATCCAAATTCCCCAAATGTTAATTTCTTTTTCACATACCCATTGTATAATAATTAAATTTAGGAAAAGAACATTGATGCAATATTAGTATCTAATCTATGGCCCTAATTCAAATTTCTTCCATTGTTCCACAAATATCCTTTTCTTCTGGTTCAGCATCCAATTCAGTATCACACAATATATTTCATTGTGATGTCTCCTTGATCACCTTTAATTTGGTACATTTCCTGATTTGACTTGATATGTAATATATGACTTAATACTTTTGAGGAGAACTGACCATTTTGTAGATTGTTCCTCAGTTAGTCTGATGTTTCCTCATAATTAAATTCTGGTTTTGCATTTTTAGCAAGAATATGATGAAATGATGTTGTGTTCTTCTAAATGCATTATATCAGAAGGCACATGGTGTCCATTTGTCCCATTACTGGTGATGTTAACTATGATCCCTTCCTCAAGGTGTTGTCAAAGTGGAGATATTGTGGATCTATGTGAAGATTCTGTTTCTCATCATTTTTTGTTGTTGTTATTCACTAGTTTTAGTATCTATTGAAGATGCTTGCCTGAAACAGTAATTACTTTCTGGTTGCCAAATGGTGATTTCTATTTTCCTCATTTCTTTCCTAAATGCTTCTTAGTTAGAATTCTACTCTAACAAAGAGATTTTCCTTCTCATTTTTCATTCATTCATAAGTTTATTCATTTATATCAGTATGAACTCATAGATACTTACTTTAGTGTCTGATTATAATTTTTATATTCAGATTTTGTGGCTAACATTACCCTAGATGTGGCCATTGAAAATCCTTTCAAGCTGGCCACTGAATCCTTTTGAAATGTTCTTACATTATTCGCTTGTTTTTCCTTCTGAAAATTACGTGGAAGCTGTGGCAGATCAGGAAAATAAAGACCTATCCCAGTGAATTTAAGCAGCTCTGTTGGTTGCCCTGCCCTTTCAATGACTGTAATTTAGCTGTGCCAACATGCTATTATATGTAACCTATACATAGGTGTTATCCAAATGGTGTTTGTGTGTATATTTGTTTCTTCAATGATTGCTATGTGATCTATCATTATTTCCTCTCTATTGGTAGTTTCCTTGAAAAATTTTCAAACCCAACAACACAAATCCCCATGGCCTCTTGAGCTCTAAAACACGCTTTTTCTGCATTGTTCCAGCACTGGATTCTGTTTAATTAACATTTGATTTTGCATTGCAAGACCCTGATATACATTAAAAGGTCACCACCCAGTCATTTATCTTTTAAAGTAACTGGACTGGTTATTTTTTTAAAGTTCCATCAGGTTAAAATGGTTAGCAATTTTTCTCCTTGCAGTGTCCCTTCAGCCTGGACCAGACGGATAATAGATCAGTGTAGGTTCAGATGCATTACAACATTAGTCATCAATTAGGTTTAAACCAGCACTGTAATATATCATTTATCTTGCCTGCCACGGCTCTTTTGAACATTTAATTTTTTAAGGCCTCTTAGGGTTTTTTTTCTTTCTTTCTAACTGGCCTCCTGCCTCTCTCCTTTGTCTCCGACACAGCCATGTCCTTAAGGAACAATAAAAATTAGATTTGTTTGACCTACTCTCAGGGTTCGTTTCAGCGAGATGGATTTTAATAGCTTTGACTGGTTGGGCAGACAGCTTTTATGTAATATTCCAGACATTTACGCACTGTCTTTTGCTGAGCCCTGAGCAGGTGTGTACGTGAGAGGATGTATCTGTGTGCCACTAAAGAGCTCCTTACTATTCCTTTCACATCAAATAATCCTCTGGGAAACTGCTTACCCCTAGATATGATGGGCATCTCATTAAGTGCTCAAGCCATTGGCATGTCTTTCTCCTCCTAATAACTTTGTTTTAATCTCCTACATTTAGCATTTATTGCACTGTTAATGTGAAAGGGATGCTCTTTGCTCAATGAGGTCTTTTTGAGTTGCCTTGGGTTGTGATGGGTTCTTCCTGCTTTTTTTTCAGGTGGCTGACAACACCTTCTACATGAATATTCTGATTCAGCATTTCTCATCGCAAGGTGGATTGAGGTCATAGGGAGAGTATGGGCTTCTTAGCCGCTTTCCCCGTGGCTTGAGTGGTGATTCTGTCTTTATCAAATGAGCTGCTGTCTGACTTCAAGCTGGTGACCTCCCCTTCCTGTGTCTCAGTGTCCACCATACTAGAATAATGATAATACCTCTCTTGCAATGTAGTCACCAGTTTTCTGCAAAAGTATGGAAGTCTCTGGAGTGCCAGACACAATAGCAGGGATTTTTTTTTTTTTAAGCAACTCTAAATTCAGGTTTGTTGTTGTTGTTGCTGTTGCTTTGCAAGGAGTGTATAATAATATTTATTCCACAAAAATTTACTGAATATCTACTTGGTTCCTGGTACTCTTGTAGACAGGGATAGCATCAAAACAAAGATTTTGGCCCTCATGAATTTTAAATTCTTGAGGGGCAGATCACTAGTACATAAAGTAAGTAAGTAAAATATTGGTATGTCAGATAGTGCTAAGCACTAGGGAGAAAAAGGTAGAGTAGGTTGTTGAAATGGTTAAATAAGATAATATATACAATATTCCTAGCTGGTGTCTGGCAATAATCAGTAGTCAATTAATAGTACTTATTTATATCAATCATTCATTCATTATTTCACATTTATTCAACATCTGTTGAAATTATACTTTGGGCTAGGCACAGATGCTGTGATTCTTGTGTCTTTTGGAACTTTGAAGAATACAGTTCTGCTCCCCTCCCCTCCCTTCCCTCCTCTTCCCTTCCCTCCTCTTCCCTTCCCTTCTCTTTCTTTCTTTCTCTTTCGTTCTTTCTCTTTCTTTCTTTCTTTCTTTCTTTTTTCTTTCTCTTTCTCTCTTTTTTCTCTTTTTCTCTCCTTTCTTCCTTCCTTCTTTCTTTCTTCTTTCTTTCTCTTTCTCTCTTTTTTCTCTTTTTCTCTCCTTTCTTCCTTCCTTCCTTCCTTCCTTCCTTCCTTCCTTCCTTCTTTCCTTCTTTCTCTCATTGTATTCTCACTTTATACCAGCACTTTGCTAAGTTGCTAGGATAAAGAGATGAACAGAGTAGTAGGTTCCTGTCTGCAAGTTATTCATAGTCGATGGAATCTCAGCTATGACAGAAGCCAAAGAATCATGGAGACAAGAGGATAATTCGATAAGGCATAGAAGGAAAGTGAATTTAAGAAAGGCAGGGTGGGAGAAAGGACATCAGTTTGAGAGATCTAGCTTCTGCAGGCTACTGGCAAAACACACTTGCAATTTCCTGATGCTGATGGTAATGTCTGTCAATGACTCAGGCTGCTAGATGACCTCCTCTCATTCCTCAGCTCTTTCTTTGAAGCCGCTTCAAGATCCAATAACTGGGTAAAAGCAGGCCTGGCATGTAGGGAGACTCAAACCAAGTGGCTTTACTGTTAGAGAGGTCTTCAGGCTTCTGTTGGAAGAAGACCTGTAAGCTACTGGCTGACTTGAAATTTCTTGTGTTGGGAAAAAGAGTCAATGGGGAAAATGAGTAAAATTAGCTGAGATGTTTCCATATTTTAACATATTGAGATGACCAAATTTTAATTTTGACCCTACCAAGAATTTGTTGTTTGATTGTGTGCTCTGAAAAAGGTAGTGGTTGAATTAAATAAACTTCTGGCTCTGAAAATAATTCTACAGAATTAGTTAATCACTCTATACTCATTCATATAGTTGCTAACCTAACCATCCATTTACTTATTCTTTTATTCTTATTTATTTATTTTTATTCATCTGTGTTTTTGAGCATCTTCTTTCTGCGAGGCATTGTGCTGTATGCTGTGTTACAATACAATGTGGTTCTAGTAACCAAAAACTGAGCACTCTGAACTGTAGTTTTTGGAGATTATTTAAATTCTCTTTGATTTTACTAGAAGACATTTAAAAATAACAACAACAACAACAATCCTTCCTCAACTTTACTATACAGCATAGTAGCCCTGTGAATGAGACAGGACAAGTACAATTCCCTTTTGTTCCCATTTCATAGAGAAGGAAATCAAGGCACTGAGAAATCTAATGAGAATAGCGTGTACTGGCCTGGGTGCTAGTAATACAAGGTGAACAAGGACAGTGACCAACCATTTCAGTTTGCCAAGGACTGTCCCAGTTTTAAAACTGAAAGCACAACATGCTAGAAGACCCTTCAGTCCTAGATAAACCAGGGCAGTTGGTCACTCAAGAATTCCTGTAAAATCGTTCCCACATTACAGAACACTAAGTGTCATGACAGGTACATGAATAAAATCAGAAGACATTTGTTTCATGAAGAAATTGGTGATGAAATAAAAACATTGTATTATGATGTTACAATGGCCAATTTAGACCCCTTCCCTTTACTCTCTGAGTGCTAAATGGCAAGTTCAAGGAGCACAGGCTATTCTTGGAAGATTATATTACTTTGGACATTTCTGGACTATAGTTTTACTTTAGGTAAGGTGGTGGGGGAAAGGGGAGACAAAATTATCTGAATGCTATGAATAAATCACTTTGCATCCCATACAACTCTACACTTCTTGGAGCAGATGGATCCCTGCCTCTGGTTGCTTTTTAAAACATAGTATTATATTACATCTGCTCTTTTTTTTAAAAAAACAACAACAACAACACAGAACTAATAACCAGACCAATTCATCAAATGAAGAGGGTAGTGGACTGGGGGTCAGAAAAAGCTCAGGGTTTTTTAAAAATTTGAAACCTTAGGAAAGTTCATTTCTCTCCTGGGGTCTCAGCATTTCCACCTGGAAGGGGGCACAGCCATGTCTGCCTCAACACTTTCCCCAAGCCCTTGCAAAATGGCCTGAACTAAATGACCATCACTTCATGCGGAGAGTATTCTGTTTTGATTAACAAATAATCCTGGCTGTAGTATTAAATCATGTATGACATTAGATTACTTAGCCTTTCTGGATTTCACTTTACTCATCTACAAATTGGGAGACTGTAAACCAACAACAAAGTATTGTTATAAGGATTAGCGATAACATAAGCAAAACTCACCGCACAGTACAAGACCCTGGGTAAGATAAATAAGATGTCTGGAGACCTTAGTTTTGGCTCCAAGATTGTCTCTGACTTCATAAGACAATTATTCCATGAAAATTATATTCACATTGATGAATCAAATACTTTCTGGAGCAAATATGATTGATTCAGTTTGTATTTTTGATTGAATTCCTGTACAGCACAGTTTGCCATTTCTGATCTTTCCCATTTTAATTTTACTATAATAAAATATTTCTTTAAAATTATGAAAGAAATATTTTATGAATCAATCAGTACTTTTTACATGATGAACTGAGTATAGCTTGTGTCACTTCAGGTTTTCTTTTGTGAACATTAATTCCATAAAATTCAGTTTCAAAATCTATTCTTGTTTAGGAAGAGTTGATATTTTTGTTAATTTGTAGTCAGTAACATATTCTACTATATGTGGTTTTCATCCATTATATTTTGCATCGAATATTTCTACCCGTAGTGTTCATTAAGGATCCAAAAGTCATTAAACATAAGACTGAGAAGTAGTATGTGTGCTTTTTTAAAGCAAAGGATAGAGGGCATTACTACAGCAAGGAAGAAGTATGACATGAGTCAGAGTCAAAGTGGTGGGATCAAAACATCCTTCTTCATTCCCAATCTCTCCCTTACTCTCCTTCACCCTGGACTGGGCTTTTGACATTGGCATTCTCCTGATCCCCACCTGAGCTGGCTGTACTCTTTGCACAGCATTATTGAAGAGAATAGAGACATTAAAGGGCTTTGCATCCTTGTTGCTTTCTCTGATGTCCTTCATGCTCGAAGACAGCCTCTTTTTGCTTTTTACTAGCTCATTCCAGCAGAGCTTGCACCTGAGTTTGCAAGAACCTTGTTTTAGCAAAAAAAAACCAAAAAAAAAACGTTATTTTGAACACAAATTTGTGGTGAGGAGTAAAAGACAGTGTGTTGACAAAGAATCTCGCATAATGTCTGACATGGTGGCCCTTAATCTACAGGAATTTGTTCTTCTATCCTTGCCCCTGGGCTTGTTCTTTTCTCAGGGAGACAAAGAGACCCAATAGAAGAGGCATGGGCTTCAGAATCAGACTGATCTGGGTTAAAATCTGAATTTTCCCATTTTTTAGCTGTTACTGGATGAGTTATTTCATTTATCTGAGCTTCAGTTTTGTTAGTAATAAATGGGAGAAAAATATTTTTTATATATGAGCATTGTTGCAAAAGATAAATGGCAATACATGTAAAACATCCACTCAGGAACTGGGAATACATAATCCCTGCCCACATACGGTGTAGGGAGGGACTCAGACATCAGCAAATAATAATCAAATTAATAAATTATAATAATCATGATGGCAACAATGAAAGGGGTGCTCTAAGGGCAAATAAGAAAATCGAATGTCATTGGGGCTTGGGAGTGTCATTCAAACCATGGTACACATGATGGTTATGCCACATTTTCATATATGTGTATGTATTAGTCTGTTTTCAAGCTGCTGATAAAGACATATCCAAGGCTGGATAATTTATAAAGAAAAAGAGGTTTAATGGACTCACAATTCCACATGGCTGGGGAGGCTTCACAACCATGGCAGAAGGCAAAAGGCATATCTTACATGGCAGCAGGCAAGAGAGAAAATGAGAGTCAAGCAAAAGGGGTTTCCCCATATAAAACCATCAGATCTCATGAGACTTATTCTCTACCACGAGAACAGTATGGGAGATACTGCCCCCACGATTCAATTGTCTCCCACCGGGTCCCTCCCACAACACGTGGGAGTTATGGGAGCTACAATTCAAGATGGGATTTGGGTGGGAACACAGCCAAACCATATCAGTGTGTGTATGTGTTCTTGTGTATGTGTGTGTGAACAGTGGATACAAGTACAGATCTTTGTAATTAGGCAGATGTGACCTGAATTTTTATTTTTAGCACATGTAAGTGAATTTTGGCAAAGTATTTAATTTTCTAAATCTCAGTTTCTTATCTGCAAAAGGGGGGACACAACACATCTACCACATGGAACTATCCTAAGGATTTTCCTCCCCTTCCTCCTTATCTCTAACTTCTATTGAGTGCTTTCTGCATGCCAGGCACCATATATTCAGTGCTTTACATCTATGTAATTCCCACAGTAATCCCCTGAAATTGGGACTATTAATATCCTGAGGAAACTGGGCCAAGAAGAGGCTGGGGAACTTGCCCAAGGATATACACTTGTAAGCGATAGAAAGAATTTCGACCAAAAATCTGCTCACAAGGTCATGAGAGCTCAATACCTGGGTGCTCTTCTCATCCTGATAATTTATCATCGTTTTTGTTTTTTACATCAAGGGGACATAAATTTTCATTATTCCTAACCATCTGCCTAAGATCTACAGAATACAATAGGTGCTCTATAAGTGCATTCTGAAGAGATGAATGTACTGGACGTGGCAGAGGCAGTCCTGCTGTAGAGGTGGTGGGTGAGGTGGGACAGGATTAAGCACCCTCCCCCACTGCTCCCCAGTACTTTCAGAAAGCCTTTCAGCACCCTTGATTGCTATGTGCTCTGACAAATGCATAAAATATGGTCCCTTTCTAGCTGCTTGCTTGGTCTGTTTCTGGAGAGGTGCCAGATGTCTATTTGATCAACTTCAGACAACAGTGTGGTAGTCAAGGCTGAACAGAGTGCAGCCGGCTGAGAAAATGGGTAAATATTTTATAGACCCTACGGTAAATAATGTATACATTCAGAGAAACAAGGTGAATCTTTTATAGGCCTGAGCCCCTGTTAAGTCAGCAATTAAATGCTGGTGCTGGAAGAAATAAAAGCTAGTCCTAAATCTTCCTACCTTACAGAGAGTCAAAGGCCTACACTTAATCTCTGGGCAAGAAGTACAGTCTCTATTCACTGATGCTGATTTTTTTTATTATTATTATTTTTTACTATTTTTTTGAGAGACAGAGTCTTACTCTGTTGCCCAGGCTGGAGTGCAGTGGTACCATCATACCTCACTGCAGCCTCAAACTCCTAGGCCTCAAGCAATCCTCCCACCTCAGTCTTCTGAGTAGCTAGGACTACAGGTGTGCATCACCATGCCTGGCTAATTTTTACATTGTTTGTAAAGACGGGGTCTCCCTGTGTTGCCAGGCAGGTCTCAAACTCCTGGCCTCAAGCAATCCTCCTGTGTTGGTCTCCCAAAGTATTGAAATTACAGGTGCAAGCCATTTCTTCTGGCCTCTGTTCACTGATGCTGAGTTGCTCAAATTTCAGTATTTTTTTCTGCCAAGAAAAAGTCCTTTTCTTTATCCCAATGCTACTTGTAGATGTATATGCACAAATGTCTCTTTACTTACATTTGCATATATATATATTTATATTGAGTGTCTATGTGTAGACCTTCACATGTGAGATTTATTTTAATCCTCACAGCAGTTCCAGTGAGGTGCATGTCGTAGGTACACAACAAATATTTGGTTTCCTTTGTTTGTTGAGGACCTACCTTGTGCCAAGCCCTCCCCTAGGTGGTGTGGTACCATAAGCCTGGAGTGTACAATCTAATGGTAGGAGATAAATAGTAAACACGAGTTTCACATGGAGGTAAGTGCTAGGGAGAAAAATGAAGCTGAGTAAGGGGAACAGAAAGTGCCAAGCAGAAGGCTTGTTGGCAGGATAACCTCTGAACAGACACTTGCAGTTTGGATGGTAGTGGTATGCATGTTCCTATAGTTTCAAGGAATTATAGCAAATGTTGTGTTGTTTGGCCTAGATCAGGACCAAGGCATTTATTCCTTCACCTTCTGGAAGCTGTAGCCCTTCCCTGGAACTGCCCTCAACTGAAGGAACTCTCAATCAAGTTTTGTCCCAACTCCCTAGGGGCAGTTCACGTCCAGTGACTGTTGATGCAGGTTTTTAAAGACCTGACCGCTTGTGTCAATGGGAATAACCCTGAGTGGGCATCCTGGGTGGCACTGAGGACCCTATCACTGATGGTATGTGAAGCCCTGATAGCCTTGGCCTGCTCCAGTGGTGCAATGGTTAATTAGTGGTGAAAGGGGTAGGATACCAGTGGAAGGGAATGCAATAGTTGGTGCAATATCTCAGGCATTTAACGGGTTTGGGGGAAAGAGTAATTATAAGGACAATGGGACTGGATGCATGTAATTAACGCATTGGAAACATGCATAATGAAGGCTGGGGGTGATTAATCACCAGTGTATGACAAAATGTGGAAGTCAGAAGTCCTTCTTGGCAGCATAGGAAGCAACACTCACTGCAGCCAGAGGATGAGAAAAACTGAGGCTCAGGCCCGGGACTTAACTATAAGGTAGCAGAGCTCTAGAGAAGACTGGATTCTCAACCACAGTAAGCTGGCTACACCAAGGCCAGGCCCTTGACTGGGAAGGAGACTTGGGGTGAAAACATCTAGGTCAATGCACATTAAAACCTAGAAACCCCAAATGTCTCTGGATCGTCTTGGCCTATAGAAATGGAACACTTTCCTTTTTTTTGGTTTTTTTTTTTTTTTTTTTTTGAGACAGAGTCTCCTCTGTCTCCCAGGCTGGAATGCAGTGGCATGATCTCGGCTCACTGCAACCTCTGCCTCCTGGGTTCAAGCGATTCTTCTGCCTCAGCCTCTCGAGTAGCTGGGACTACAGGCACATGCCACCATGCCAGGCTAATTTTTTGTATTTTCAGTAGAGACGGGATTACACCTTGTTAACCAGGATTGTCTCAATCTCCTGACCTCGTGATCCACCCGCCTCGACCTCCAAAAGTGTTGGGATTACAGGCATGAGCCATTTCCCCTGGCCGGAACACTTTTCTTTGTTAAAGGATAGTGCTCCATCTTTGCTTGAAGATAATGCAGAAGCCTCTGCCTTGCAAGACAAAATCTCCCCATCCCCCATTGCCCACAAAAATCTACGTCCTCTTCTCATTATGGCCACCAAGCAAGTAATGATGTCCAGTCATAACATAACCAAGCTGAGGACATGCTAGGCATGCTTATGGAGGAAAGGTATTATATCTTAGAAGGAGTTGAAGAACTCAGACAATATGAACCAACAGGACTGGAAGGGTACGTTTAGACCTAGATCCAAAGAATGATGAATCAAAGGAAAAAGAACATAAAGTGGGAAAATGATAGCTTATTGATATGAGAATACTATACTGTTTTGCAGAATGTAATACCCTGGGAAGGACCCTAGGAGATGATACTAAGATTCTGCTATCATGGGTCTAGAAGCTCTATACAAGTGTCAGACAACACTAGGTAAAGTAGAATGAACAGAACGGCCATGGAAGATGGTAGAAGAAGGATCAAAAAGAAGTGGGTATACTGGAGTGGACGTAGTAAGCCAAGAAAAGCCCCCAGTCAATTATATTTTGTAGAAGGAATCAGAGGATGCTCTGTTTACCAAGGCAATGGGAAGAACATACATTGTTGAAAAGCTCAGTTGGCCGTTCTACATAGGTCTGAGCTAATGGTAGGAGATGGTGTCACAGAACTTGGCTCCCTGGTAGCAATGGGGATGATAGAATTCTCAAATACCAGGTATCACTTGGTGATACTTAATCATCAGAAGCAAAGTTGTTGTAACAAGATCATGAGGATCAGTCTACAAAGAGCCATAGAAACAGTTAATAGAACACAGTATTTTTAGGAACAAGACAGACGCACAGGCAATACTTGTTTTGCTCAATATGTACTCAGAAGAGTCAAGGATGAATGATCAGAGTTTCTCAATCTGAGTTAATACTCAGATTCAGAATCCACTGACTAAAGGAAAGGCCAGATCCTTGAGAGGAAAAAAAAAATCCCTGCAATACTAAAGAAGTGCATTTGTTAATGATTTCCCCGGAACGTCTCCAAAGGAAACTACAATTAAGTAACCATATACTGGGAACAGGGGAATATGCAGGTATTTGAGAGACTGTTGATCACAATTATGGGTTGACATTTTCACCCAGGAATCAGAAGCATTATCAAGGCCTCCCTATTAAAGTAGGGGCATATGGAGACCACTATTGAATAAATGGAGTCCTGGCCTAGGTTCAGCTCGCAGCATGTCCACTGGGTTCATAGGCCCATATGGTACCTATTTTCTTGGTCCTTGAATATATAATTGGAATGAATGTAATTTGTAGTTGGCAAAATCCCCACATTGGGTTCTTGGCTTGTGGAATAAGCTATCAAAGTGGGAAACGCTAAGTGAAAGCCTCTGAAACTAACCTCCTGTTGGCCAAGGTAGTAGATCTAAAACAATACTCTATCCCAAGAAGATAAGGAACAATAGAGAAAATTATTGTCATCCTTGAAAAGCTGAAGAAGACAGGGGTGGCTACCTCCATCATAACCCCATTTAATTCATCAATCTTGTCCAGTGGTATGGGATTTCATTCACAAAGTCTGATATAGCTATTGCTGCTACATCAGAGATAGCATCAGAGACCAACTCTGATGCCTTGATATAGCATCAGTCCTTGCTATATCAGTCCTTGAAAAGACCACCCAGCCACTTGGTGCTAAGTTTGAAGGGGCAGAGATTCATCTTGACTAGAATCAACACGTATTATAAGTATAGGTTTGTCTTTTCTGCTTGTAGGTCTTTGGCCAGAACTACTATTGAAGAATTTCCAGAGTGTTTAATCCATCAACAAGGGATTTTGCATAATATCACATTACACTGTGATATTATTTTGCATAATATCACATTACACTGAGAAACCCACTTAATAGCAAAGGAGAGAAGGCAGTGACACATGATAGGATTCATTAGTCCTATCATATACTGTATGACTCAGAAGCTGTCACTCTGACAGAGTGAAGGAATGGTCTTTTGGAGAATTTTCTATGGTGCCATACTTCAGATGGGATCTTAGAGCATCATCTTCCAGGATGCAATGAACATGCTACATCGATAACAACTACAGGTGCTATGTCCCCAGTAGGTAGAATTCATGGGTCCATGAGCCAAGGAGTAAAATTAGGAGCATCTTTCTTACCACTGCCTCTAATGATCCAGTTGGAGAATTTGTGCTTTCTATCTCCCCTACTCTGGACTCTGAAGATTTGGAGATTCTGACTTCCAAAGGAAGAAGTTTTCCCTCAGGGTACACTTCAATAATCACATTAAACTTTAAGCTATCACCACCTTATGGTCACTTTGGGCTCCTTACACTGAAAGACCAGCAGGCAAGGAAAGCAATCACGACCTTAGTCAGGGTTCATCGACTGACCATCAGTAGGAGGTAGAGCTGCTGTTACATAATGTGGGCAGGGAGGAATAGGTTGGATGCCCAGGGGATTCACTGGAGCATCCTTTTGTACTCTTTGCTCAATTTTGGCATTAAGTAGGTATGATGACCAGAGGCTCAGACTCCTCATGGATAAGGGTCTGGATTGCCCTTGCTCTCCCACTGAAACCATCCAGATCAGCAGAGGTGCAAGAGGGTGAGGGGCATATAAAATGAGTAAGGAGAGGAAACTGATGAGTATCTGTGGCAGCTGGGAGACCAACTGCAGTAGCAGGGACTTACTTATCCTACTCATCTTCCTCTTGTAAGCTTCCCTGGGAAAAGAAAATAATCATAATCCCAGAGGATCTGTTCCAAGTTGGGTTAAACTTATTATATAAAGCCAGTAGATCTGAGTAGTACAACTGTAGAGGATGATGTATTGTCCCCAAAGATCCCCTGTTTAGGACTGAGGCACTCATTCTGTTAGCTGCCAGGTGTCTGATGAGAATCCAAGCTGAGAAATTTTTAGAGAGGGCAGAGGCAATGGGTAGAATGCACGAAGGAGGACACCTAATGGATCTCCAGTTCCAGTGATTCAAGGGACATAGGAAAGGAAACAGCCACAACTTGAGGCATTTACTGAATGTTGGAAGAATCAATTCTCTCTGTTTAACAAAGAAATTAAGAATGATGAATATAGTAGAAGGTAAGGGGTGAATCATCCAAACTCATAGAACAGATTTGCAGCAAAGATGAGACTTAAATTCAAAGATTTTTATTCAGGGTCATTATGTCATCTCTGAAGGATGTTTTTTGGGCTTTTAATTCTAAGCCTTGGTTTTGCAGTGGAGGAAACTAAAGCTCTGGCAGACTAAATGATTTATCTAAGACTTATAACCAGGTCTTCTGACTCAGAGGCCTAGATTCTTTCTTTGACACCACTTTCAGTACAGTTTAACATGCCTAGATACTCATGGTATCATGGTATCTGGTTTTGTTTTGTTTTGTTTTTTCAATGGAATCTCACTCTGTCAACCAGCCTAGAGTGCAGTGGCGTGATCTTGGCTCACTGCAACCTCCACCTCCCAGGTTCAAGCTATTCTCCTGCCTCAGCCTCCCGAGTAACCGGGACTACAGGCACACGCAACCACACCAAGTTAATTTTGTTGTATTTTTAGTAGAGATACGATTTCACCATGTTGGCCAAGATGGTCTTGATCTCTTGACCTGGTGATCTGCCTGCCTCGGCCTCCCAAAGTGCTAGGATTACAGGTGTGATCTACCACACCTGGGCTGCATGATGTCTTTTGAGGAAGTTTTTCAGAAAACAGAGTGTCACCTTACTAGTCATCAGGTTTGTCAGACTACCGAGGCAGGGCTCTTTCAATTGTGTCATCTTCCTCTCTATGTTGACAAGTCATTGAGGATTCCAATCCAGGTCAGCCCACTGCGAGCAGTTGCCACAAAGTAAATGCTTAGTAAATGTTTGTCACTTGAATGAAGACAACCAACCTGACAGAAAAAGATCAAGTGGATTTGGGGAAGAACATGATGGTCTTCTGGCTGAGAACCTAGGCTTTGACATTAGCTAAATCTGGGTTCAAATCCAGGTTCAAAACCCTTTGCTGGTTGGTTGACTTTAGATAAGTTACACTCTCTTTGAGTCCATTTCCCCATTTGTAAAATGTAGAATAATAACATCCACCACAGAGAGCTGCTTTATTATTACATGGCGTCAGGCATGTCAAACACTTACACAAGGATTAGCACAAAGAAGTGTTCAACCAACATGAGCTATAACTAGTTTCTCTTTGTCTTGAATCTCTACTCTCTCTCTTTCTATATCCCTAGGTTGCCAATGAATTCTTCCTTATGCTCTGCTGCCAAATGAACCCAGTTTTCATACTTAGGACTAATCCCTGGAATCCCATTTTCTTTCCTCCTTCACATCCACTCTCTCCCACTCACCTCTGGATCTAGGACTGGGCTCCTGCTCTGGTCATGGGATCCTTGTCATGCACCTGATCACTCTTTTTATTGGGATTCCAGTCCAGACAAACCTGCATATTCTGGCCATGCTTATTTAGTAGGATAATAGCAATATAATTAATAGTCAACCTCTACTGAGCATTTACTCTGTGCTAGGTGTTGTACTAAATACTTGTATCTATCATCTCATTTAATCCTTATAGTAACTATAGGTGTAAATTGTGTTTTAATCTCTTACAGAGCAAGAGACTAAAGCTCCAAGAGGTTAAGTAATGTGCCCAAGGCCCACAGTTTGTAATTTGTGGAGCAAAGTCTCACACTCAGGCTGTCTGACATCAGTAACAGTACCTCCAACCCCAGTAACTGTGAATTTCTCCTGCTTCCAGCCCTGATGCCCACCCAGGGACAGATTTCCTAGTAGCTGCTGCCAACCTGTGGTCTCTGCCAGGCCTTCTGCCCTGCTGCCTCCCTTCAGAATTCTGAGGACATCTTCCCTGATTCATGCAAATAAGTATTACCTGAAAGATGCCAGTTATTTGCTTTTGTTTAATTTTTGTTCCTCCACCAGAAAGTTAGCTCTAAGCAGGCAAGGACAATGACTTGTTCTCTATTATATCTTGAGTTTTGGAACCAGTGGCTGACATGTAGCAGGTGCACAGTAGAGAGCTGTTGAATGATTGCTGAATGAATCTCATAGAGCTTCCCTTCAGACCCTACCAGCCCAGCTGAAGCACGATATTCAGGCTCAGTAGTCAGGCCTGCTTTCTTGGCAGCTTCACCTGTTGGAAGCTCTGATTCTCCCTTTACGTTGCTGGGAGAAGTTGATGCCTCTCTTCCCACCACCTTAGAGACCTCTAGTCTAGCAGACAAAAGCTAACCTCATAATTTAGATATATCCATTGGGACCCAGAGTGATTCAGAAAGGGCCTAAGCCATTCATGAAGCACAAGGCCATTCCACCCAGCTGTTCTCTCCCAAATTATTCACTGCTATTGATGGAGCTCCTCCTAAGATGCTGGGCTAAAGGATTTATAACATTATTTCATTGAGTTCTCACTTTCAAAAATCTCAGGGAAAAAATATGTATTCCCATTTGATAGATGAAGAAATGGAAGTTCAGAGAGATGTATTCACTCGTCAAAGTCACACAGTAAGTGGCAGAATTGGGTTTTGAATCCATGTCTGTGTGATTCCAAAGGTAGCTCTTTTATGTATTAAGCAGAAGTTGGAGACAATATCAATAGGCTTGCCCTGGGAAAGGCCTTCTGCACCTAGAAAGCAGGGAGAGACACAACACAAGAGGAGGCCTACCCTGGTGTTGCACCATACATAGTAGCTCTTTGAAATTTGGTCTGGGGACTGCATAGGGCTCAGCGTGTGGCAAGTCCAGCTGTTCTCCTCTATCACTCCTCCTGGGAGTCCCCTGGGGTATGTTTCCTTTCTGACATTCTTGGAATATTTTAAGATTCATTCTTGAAGCATAAACTTTTTAACTCTTTTCCCGTGGAATAATTTCTTCTTCCTTATCTGCAGGCCTTCATGGAAACTCACAGAACTTAGGTGATAAAGAGGTCACCCTTTAGTTCTTAGTCTCCTGTTCCCCCAATAAACTGAACTTCCTGGAATCTGATAGCTTACTAGCTTGTTCTGAAGATCATCAAGACTGGGAGGAACTTGATTTTTCAGAAAAGTGACTTGGTCAAAGGTGCAAACAGAGATGGGAGGTCAGGTCTTTCTACTTCGAGTATCAGGTTCTTTGCAACTTCATAAATCCATGGTGCCTGACTTAGTACAGTTTACTAAAATAAATGAAGAAATGAGCCACTTTTTTTTTTCCTTTGGTCAATGACACTCAAATGTACATGTAATGTTTTAAAAATTCTATCACTGGGGTAGAAAAGCTGGACTCAGTGGGCCCTGGAGAGGAAATAAGAGAGGAAAACTCCACAAGAAAAAAATTCTCTGGAGGAAGAACTAATATGTAGTGCCAAAAATTTATAAATATTTTCCTCTTTGATGCTCTTATTAGCCCTGTGAGAGAGACATTATTATCTCCATCTTAAAGCTAAGGGAAGTAAGGCCCAGAGAAAGTAACTAGCTTGCTAAAGCTCTCACAGCACATAACCAGGCCCGGATTCAAATCTAGATCACTTGACTGTGAGGCTTGAGGTCTTTTTACAACTCTGCAGTCTCTATAAATAATTTGGGTCTTATAAAAGGGTGAACTTCTCCAGAACTGAAAGGAATCCTTGCTCAGCAGCATGGGAAGTGGTTTGTATTTTCTCAGTCAGAAAGAAGGGGGGATAGTGATAGCAGCTGTTTACACCCCATTCCATTACCCCCATGCCCCACCCCTCTGACATCATGGGTGTCACCCATTTCTGGAAGGCCCCACCTATAGAGGCTCCACCCAGTGGCCCAACACCATGGAAATGAGTCCATCTTCTGATCCCAAAGCGAAGAATGAAGCCAAAGGCTGCATGAATTTCAGGCCAGACATCAGAAACTAGGACCCAGAGGTAAGCTGCTGGAGGCATCCAAGAAATTCCAGTAGTTCCATCTCAGTGACTTAAGATCACAATTCTGTGGAATATTCTCTAAATGGCTCCCCATAGCATTCAGAATAAAGTGTAAACTCTTAGCCTGGCACACAGGTCCCTTATGATCTAGTTCTTGCCTTAGTTCCTGTCTGTCCTTCTCACTCATACCTTTTCTTCAACTATAATAAACTACCACAAATTTTTCATGCCCCTTGCTGTTTTCACAAGCTGATTCTTCTGCCAAAAAGCATTTTATTCTTCTTGCCTTATTACCTCTTCTTTTCATTGTATGGATAACTCCAACCCATCTTTCAAAAACTTATTTCCCCAGCCATCACACCTCCTCTGGGAAGTCTTCCTGAAAGTCCATGTCTGGCTACGGTACACGGCTTATCATCACAGCCATCCTCCCTTACAGTTCTCTATCTGCTTGTCTGCCATCTCCCTTAGACTGTGAGTGACCCTAGAATAGTACTGCATCTTTCTTTCTTTTCTTTTCTTTTCTTCTTCTTTTTTTTTTTTTTTTTTTTTGAGACAGAGTCTCCTCTGTACTCTGTTGCCCAGGCTGGAATGCAGTGGTACAGTCTCAGCTCATTGCAACTTCTGCCTCCTGGGTTCAAGCTATTCTCCTTCCTCAGCCTCCCGAGTAGCTGGGATTACAGGCATGTGCCACTATGCCCAGCTAATTTTTGTAGTTTTAGTAGAGATGGGGTTTCACCATGTTGGCCAGGCTGGTCTCAAACTCCTGACCTCAGGTGATCCTCCCGCCTCAGCCCCCCGAAGTGCTGGGATTACAGGTGCAAGCCACCACGCCTGGCCCAGTGACTGCATCTTAATCCATGTCAGTATCTGCAGTGCCCAGCAAAAGCTGTCTTAGTTATGGACAAAATATCTTGAAGAGCTTGTGGGTGTATCTCATAATCAGAGTGAAAATCCTTTTTAAATCTGATAATACACAGCGATGGTGTGAAACATTTATTTTTCATTTCACTATCTTTCACTTCTGAGTCCAATTCACACAGACATTTGGGACTTTTCTTCCTCCCTGTATCTCCCCTTCTTTTCCTATACCCACTTCCTACTTCTACTTCTTTCTCTGCCTGGAATCTGAGCTTCAACCTGGAGGGGCAGCATTAAATCTATAAAGCTTTAGGTGTATCAACACACCAAATCAGCATTTCTCCTGTCAACACTGACCAACTTTCTCAGCAACCTTCCATGGATTTTTGTGCTGCTACAGCCTGTATATCTTTATTATGTCTCGCTAATAATCTATTCTCTGTAAAATATCTGTGGCAGGAGAGAGAAGGGAGTGAAAGGGGAAGTGAAATGCTATCTTAGTCTGTTCAGGCTGCTATAACAAAATATCATAAACTAGGTGGCTTCTAAACAACAGAAATCTATTTCTCACAGTTCTAGAATCTGGGAAGTCCAAGATCAAGGAGCCAGCAGATTCAGTATCTAGTGCAAACTGTCTTCTGGGTTGCAGACTGCTGACTTTTTGCTGTGTACTCACATGGCAAAAGGGGCAAGAGTCTCTCTTGGACCTCTTTTACAAAAGCACTAATCCTATCCAGGAAGGTTCCACCCTTATGACCTAATCTTCTCCCAAAAGCCTCACCTTCTAATTCCATCACCTTGGTGATTAAGATTCAGCATATAAATTTTCAGGGGACACAAAATTCAGGCCGTAGCAAGTGTTATCTTCCATGTAAAGATTTCAAGTACAGATGAAGGGATGGGTGTCTGGATGGCTGAATAAATGCAGGCAGGATGTATGGTGTAACAAATGAATGACATGCTCCTTTTCTGGCTGTGACCCCTGGCACCACAGTTATTATCATGTTTCTGCTTGATTCCTAGATGTGGTCACTGTCTTGAACCCCAGGAGCCTGAACTCAAATATTGACAGGGATTCAATTATTTGCAGAAAGTCCTATCTGGTGCTGATCACTGACCTAGGCATCCTAATATCTCCTGATGGTGTGAATCTCTAGGCTTATCCACTTGTCCCTGCCATCCTTTCCTTGTCAAAGAATTCACAAATGGACATCAATTCATCAACAAATAATTATTAAGTCTCAGCTAAGTGCCAGATCCTGTAACATCCTTTGTTCGAGACTATGACCTACTGTCACCATAGTCTCTCAGAGTCTCATAGTTCCACCCAGCAGACTGAACCTCCTCTAGAATTTTTAGATGCCCTATTTCCTGACACCTGTCCACCCAGAAAGGGCCTTTCTGAAAACTGTGCTCCTCCCCATCTGCCCAGCTTGCTGAATTTTTCCAGACCCATCCTATATGGAGTCTGGGCTGTGCAGGACAAAAAGTCCCTGAGGGAGCACTTAGGAGACCCTCATGGAAGTGAGCTTAATGAAGAGGGGACAGCAATGTGAAAGGCAAGGCTTTTATTTTTCCAGGATTATGATGACAGGAGAAAGCACAGGAGTTCAGAAAGGTGGAGAATGTTGTAGCTATTCCTTTATTTGCTTCTTATCTTTTTTCCCCTCTCAATTCAAATCCCTATTCTTTTCCTGGTTTTACCTCTCAGCTTTGAATGCCTTTCCCCCACTCCTTCAGGATTCAGTGTCATCTACCCCTAGAAGTCCTCCCTATGCCCCTGTATCTGATTTATGTGTCCACCCATTGTGATAGGTATGGACTTCTGCATGGGTTTGTCCAGTTGCCAGGAGTGTGGTTAGCAGGCAGCCTCCAGCTGTCAGCTCCTCCAGGGTCAGCTTGAGCTGCAGAAAAATGCTTTGCCTGGAATCACACACCTGCACTCACTGGTATTGAGCAAGTCAGTAGCATGAAGGCCTAACCATTTTAGCCTGAGGAAAACTTCACCATTGGGCAGCTAGCACTGGAGTCCCTTGCTGTGTTAGCTAAGCCTTGGTTAAGTTTACAACAAGGTTCAGCTTCTCCCTGTGCTCAGTCCTGCTTCCTTCCTCTTCCTTGCGCAGGTGCTCATTACTACTAAACACTTTGTATTCCAAAATTAATCTTGGTGTCTGCTTCTTGAGACCCCAACTGTGAGATCAATCACAGACAGCACAGCATATTAGAAAAGAAGCGAGAGTTCTGGAGTGATATAAACCAGAGTTTGAATCTAGTCTCCCTACTTACTATTTGTATGACTTTGAGAAAGTTAGTTAACTTTCTGAGCCTCAGTTTGTTCATTTATCAGATGGAGTTAATAGTACCTCATAGGACAGCTGTGGTGATTATATCATAAATACATCTAAAGTATTTCTACAGTAAGAATTCAGTATACATTAACTATTCTTAGTCTGTTTTATTTTCTTCATCATAGTACATAATATACTCTATGGTAGTTATAAATTAAACTGTTTCTGTTCTTTGAAGGTAGAGACTATTTCTTATAATTATTGCATCCTTTGCACCTAGCATAAATCCAGTAGATAGCCTGCTTTCAATAAGTACTTGTTCAATAAGAAATTAGTAGCCCTATTTTACAGACAAGGAATTAAGCACAGAAGTCACGCTAATAGTAAACAGCAGAGCCATAATTTGAACCCAATTTTGTCTTCTTCAAAGCAAATTATCTTGCGTCATAGCCTTTCAAAGCTGAAGATGAAGATGGGGCCTGCTCTTTATCCTGAGAGCAGTGAGGAACTATAACACATTTTTAATTGGGGAAATTTGTAGGTCATAAAGAGCTTACAAAGGATGCAGGGTGGAGACAGAGAAAGAGAAGCTGGGTCTGAGGGGATGGAGAATGTATCAGTTGTCTATTGCTGCGTAACAAATCACCCCAAATTTAGTGGACTGAAACAACAACATTCCTCCAGGCCTGGCTTATCAATGGGTGGCTTAGCTGGATCTGTCAGGGTCTGTCACAGTCTGCAGTCGAGAGTTGGCTGGGGCAGCAGTCATCTCGAGGCTCAACTTGAAGAGAGAAGAGCTCAACCATGTGAGCTTGGAGGGTTCAGTTTCTTGCTGACTATTGGCTGGAGGCCATCTTCAGTTTGTTGTCATGTGGCTAAGTGCTCTCATGTGGCCTGAGAGCAGCTCATAATGTGGTATATTCCTTGAAACAGAACTAGTGAGAAGAACCAGAGAGAGAGAGAGAGCACGTGCTAACAAGATGGAAGTCATATTCTTTTATAACCTAATGTTGGAGGTAACATCTCCTCATTTTTGTCATATTCTGTTCTTTAGAAGCAAGTCTGTTAAAAAGACTTGTTGAAGTCCTAAACCTCAATAGCTCAGAATGTAACCTTATTTGGACATAAGGTCTTTGCAGAGGTAATCAAGTTAAAACAAGGTCACTAGGGTGGGCCCTAGTCCAATATGACTGGTATGCTTATCAAAAGAAAAAATTTGGAGACAGACATGCATACAAGGAGAACATTGCGTACATATTAACCGTAAGTCAGTCATCTACAAACCATGGGGAGAAGCCTGAAACAGATTCTCCCTCAGAGACCTCAGAAGGTCAAAACCTTGATTTGGGATTTCTGGCCTCCAGGCTATGAGGTAATCAATTTCTATTGTTGAAGCCACTCAATTCGTGTGGGACTCTGTTACAGCACCTCTAGTAAACTAACAAAAGGGATCACTGGGAACCATTTCAGAAGCTGCCTGGGATGGTTACTTTTATGTGTCAACCCGACTGGCCCAAGAGATGCCCAAATAGCTGATTACACATTATTTCTGGGTGTGTCTCTGTGGATGTCTCTGGAGGAAATTAGCATTTGAATTGGTGGAATGAGTAAAGCAGATGGCCCTCCCCAAAGTGAGTAGGCATCATCCAATCTATTGAGGGCCTGGGTAGAACAAAAAAGTGGAAGAAGGTAGAATTTGCCTTCTGTCTGACTGACTGAGCTCAACACTGGTGTTCTCTTGCCTTTGATGCTCCTGGTTCTCAGGCCTTCAGACTTGGATGGGAATCTACACCTTTGGCTATAAGACTCTAGGGTCTTCCAACTATACCACCAGCTTGCCAGAGTCTCCAGCTTGCAGATGGCAGATGGTGGGACTTCTCCACCTCCATAATTGTGTGAGCTAATACCTTATACAAAATCTCTGTTCCACATAACAAACCTTCACTTGTACCCACAAACCTAAAATAAAAGTCAGAAAAAAACTCTCCTCTCTCTCTCTCTCTCTAAACACACACACACACACACACACACACACATATACATGTATATACTCTGTTATTTCTCTGGGGAACTCTGACTGATACCCTGCCTATCACAGAAGACTAACATCTGGCAGAAATAGCCTGATGCTGAGGAAGGGACTGATTTGGGAGATGAATACATGGAAATTTCAGGTGATGATTGATGAACAGAGGGAGAGGGTAAGAAAGGGTGTCCGCTGTGCCTGTCTTTATTTGTATAATATGTTGATATGGTTTGGCTGTGTCCCCACCCAAATCTCATCTTGAATTCCCACATGTTGTGGGAGGGACCTGTGGAAGGTAATTGAATCATGGGTGCAGGTCTTTCCTGTGCTGTTCTCGTGATAGTGAATAGGTCTCATGAGATCTGATGGCTTTATAAGGCAAAGTTTCCCTGCACAAGCTCTCTCTTTTCCTGCTTCCATCCAGGTAAGATGTGACTTGCTGGTTCTTGCCTTCTGCCACGATTATGAGGCTGTAAGTCCAATAAACCTTTTTTTCTGTATAAATTACCCAGTCTCAGGTATGTCTTTATCAGCAGCATGAAAACGGACTAATACGTGTATGGTCTAGGTAATCATAGTGAGAACTGAGGAATGGTTGTTAATTAAGTAGCACTTTGAATGGAATTCAAGTTGTTAAAGGCAAGGACTGCCTGTAGTTCTGTAGTTCTGATCCCACCAGAGGAAGGTGACTGCTCCCCACCATGGCAGAGTGGCCTGGCCTCTTGAATCTTGCAGTGTCTTGCAACAGGTGAGAATGTTCAGATTCAGCATCAAATGTTTATAAAACTTTTATTCTTATTGGCACTGGGGAAACAGAGGCAAATGATCTTCCTAGCTCACAAATCTAGCTAGGATCCTGGAAGCCTTCAACAACTGACTGAAGAAAGTACAGGCTCCCTAACGTGGCATGCACACAACCTGGCTCACCTTCCATGACCCAGCTCAGGCCTAGCCCTTGTTTATGGCTTCTCCCCGTTCTCTTCCCACCATGCTTGACCCACTCTGTCCCACTGACCTGCACTTGCTTCTGCAGCCATGCTGAACTACACACTTGCAAGTTCCTAAATAAGATGGACCATTTCAGGCTTCTGGGTCATGGCTGCTATTTAATTCTGTGTAGATCTTTCCTTTCTTTTCTTTTCTATTCTCTTCTTTTCTTTTATCTTCTTTCTCTTTCTTTCTTTTGTTCTTTCTTTCATTCTTTCTTTCGTTCTTTCCTTCTCTGTATCTCTCTCCCCCCTTCCTCCCTCTCTTCCTCTTTCTCTCTCTCTCTTTCTCTTTTTTCTTTCTTTCTTTCTTTCTTTCTTTCTTTCTTTCTTTCTTTCTTTCTTTCTTTCTTTCTTTCTTTCTTTCTTTTCTCTCTTTCTCTCTTTCTTTCCTTCTCTGTATCTCTCTCCCCCCTTCCTCCCTCTCTTCCTCTTTTTCTTTCTTTCTTTCTTTCTTTCTTTCTTTCTTTCTTTCTTTCTTTCTTTCTTTCTTTCTTTTCTCTCTTTCTCTCTTTCTCTCTTTCCTTCTTTCTTGGCTAAATTCTACCTTCCCTTCACCACTAAGCTGAAATGAAATCTTCCTCTGTGAAGCCCATCTCACTCCTCTAAGTAGATTCCTTTCCTGTATTCTCTATTTTGTGGGAGAGAAATGTGTATTAATTTTTTCTATTAGACAGCAAACTCTTTGAAGGTGAGATCTTTGTCTTTTTTGTTGTGTACCTCCAGAATCCAGTACCTGGCCTAGAGTAGAGCTCAATCAATGTTAGTTTAATGAAATCAGTGATTGAAGAAACAAGTGGGCACAAAATATAATTCTTATACCCATGAGAGGCAAGTAAATAAGCAGTTCCATAGCAAAGGGTCAAATACTTTATAGCTAAATTCTAAATGAGGATAGAGGATAGAACATGTGCAATTTGCCTGGGGAAAGTGGAGAAAAACCAGGGACAGCATCCTGTGGAAAGGGACACTTATACTGAGTCTTGAAGGAGACCACGGGTTCATGCTATGGACGGGGGAAGACATTTCCAGCTTAGGGACTGATGCGTGCACAGGCATGGAGAGAGAAGAGAGCTCACTGACTCATCAGGGAAGACGTGTCCTGAAACACAGTGGAGCTGGGCAAGTGAAGAGCACAGACAGTTCGCAGGCACCTGCAGGATCCTGGAGGCCGGAATACTATCTTAAGAAAGATGATGACTCCATTGCCGAGTCATTGAATGCCAAACATGAAGAACTTGATGTGGGTCAAAGAGAATTTTGTTTGAGAATGGGCCATGCCAGAGGCTCATGCCATGGAACCTGTACTCACGGCCACCTTTACTCAAGCAAATGATGGGTGGTGGGGATGGCAGGGTTGGGGGTTCTGTGGACAGGCTGGTTCTGAAAAGAGAAGGGGCAGAGATGCTGAGCTGGGCGATCAGATCAGGTGCTTTTCCCAGGGAGAAACTAGAACTCTTTTTCACACACCTGGTCCTTCTGGGAGAAAGCAGAGGTTTTCTCTCTTCTCATCCACCCTTCCCTCTCCTGGGCCTGACATATAGCAAAGCCAGAATAGTAGGTTAGACAGAGTTTCTCTGGGCATATCTGCTATGGGAAACGTTCTCAGACAGTTCCCCAATCAGGCTCTGGTTACCTGTCCCTGCCCTGTGCCTACACAGTTCCCTGAACTTACCTGCAACACTGGCACATGTCTTACTGCATTGAAATGTCCCGTTGTCTTCTCTGTCTTCCATACTATACTGCGAGTCCCCTGAGAGCAGAGTGTCACAAGTTGGTACACTTTTGGATGCCCAGATCTTAGTGTAGAGTCTGGTGCAGGTTTGGAATAAATGACAGGATTGAATGAGTGAACACAACTAACTTGCTTTGGTTTGTAAACTCAGGTCCTGTGCTTGGCTCTGTGAAAATTCCTATTTCTTCCTTATTCTGTTCCTCAGTGTCACCTGTCTAGTAAGGTCACATGCTCAGGACAAATAAGTCCAGCGACTGTATGAGGGGGTAGGAGACTTGGCAGGCTGGTCAGGCCTAACGGCAGAGGCCCAAGGGGCCCGCTGGAACACACGTGATGTAATCACATCTCCAGGCCTGGTATTAGACCCTTCTAATTTGGTTTTGAAAACATGTGGTTTTGTCCTTGTTCAAATATTGATTTTAAGTAACTTGAGCCTGGCAGAAAAGGCTCTGCCCGGGCCAGCGGGGCTGTTTGTTGCCTTAATGACATTTCTGTGTGTTTGTATAACACGAACTGGCAGTTGAGTCGTTGCTCTCAGGGAAGATTTACGGGACTTTACACTTTGGAAGATATTGAGGCAAACTGTTGATGAAGGCCTAGGGCGTAAATCAGACCCACTCGGGCCAACAAAGGACACTTTGGAAACTTTGCCAACGGCCTTCTCCCCTCATGTACAGTGAAGGGTTTGAATTAGGTCAGCTGGTTTTGGAGCATTTGCTCTATAATCCTTGGGTTTCACAGAGGAGTTTGGGGGAGGCAGGGAAGAGGGGTGTTTTGGGTGGGATGCTGGGCAGTGCAGGGTTCCACAGCCTTCCAGAACTTTATTGGTTTCATAACTGGGGTTCTTACCAGATTTATGCAAGTAAAAATAAAATGTTTGAAAACCACAAGAGTAGAAGACTGTGACATCCCTTCCAGACCTAAAACTCTAGTATTGAATTACCCTGTGTCCTAACAGGAAACGTCCTGCTCAAATGAGGTTACTGAGAAGAGTTTGATGAAGGGACTATTAACAAAGGTATGAATGGAATTAAGGGAAATAAATACAGGATGGTTAAGTACCAGGGGCAGGTAGCAGAGCCCTTAGAGAGAGCAAGAGCTATGCTTGGGCTTTGGCAGAGGACCGCCTGATGGGAGTCAAGGCCTTTGTTAGAGGAACATGGCCACTGAGAACCTGTGGCCCTACATGAGGAGACCAGGGAATATATACCCTAATCTCTCTCTCTCTTGCCTTCAGCTGTCCTGAGGATGCCTTCTGTTTGCCAAACTGGACTGGAATCCAGAGGGTTGATGTGGTGTACGGGTGGTAGGCTCCTGGGCCCCACAGAGACTGAGGATGGAAAGTGAATTTGCAGGAGTGAATGGAAACTACCCAGCTTATATCAGGAGCTTTGCAGTCCACTGCAAGGTGGCAGGAGGTAAAAGGTTGTGCTTCTCCTTGACCTTCTGTCAATTGACAACCTTCATCTCAGGTCTTCAGCTACCCTGTTTCTATTTTTAATCAAATGGGAGTTTGGTGAGCTCTTCAAATCTCTTCCAGCACTGTGAAAATGATTTTATGGTCTACCTGAACAGGAGAATGCTGGTTAGTAGAGTTTAAAGGGAAATAGTAAAGGATATTGACTAAGAACATAGACGTTGAGGTTGTACATAATTGGGTTTTGATATTGGTTCCATCTCTTAATACCAGGGTGACTTTGGGAAAGTCTCATCACCTCTTAAGCCTTAGTTTCTCATTGGTGAAATGGAGACAATCATAATACTTTACAGCATTGTGCCAATGACAAAATGAATTAAAACATATAATGCACTTAGGATTAAACACATGGTTAGCAATCAATTGGTAGAAGCTATTATTCTCAGATGAGAGCTCACTGGAAAATATTCTCTTATACATAGCCCCAACAGATTCTTCATTCTTTATTGATTTTTGCATGCTTATTTCTTCTTTAATCCTCTATCTTCAAATTTTCTGGTCAAAATCCAGCAATTTGGAGGGAGTTCTCTTGGGTTAGTACAAAAAGACATTTAATGATATCACCTGCAACCCTTGAGCTGACTAGGCTACCTCAAACTTCAATGTCTGCCCTTGGGAAAATCTTATTACCTATCCAAGACTCCAGTCCTCCAGCTCAGTCATTCTTGGTCATCACAACAAACTGTGACATCTTCAGGGCTTGCCAAAGTATCCTAGAGCACCAGATGAGCTCAGCAAGTCCTTGCTTTCTCTCTTCAGCCATATAAGGTTCAGCCAGGGCAGGCTAGCCCCAGCTGTGCTCCCTGGCACATAAAATTAAAAATCTTGTCAAAGCCAAAACAAAGAGAGTAGTGGGCATGGGTGACCCAAGGCAGTAGCTTCCTCCTCCTCATTCTACCAAATGCCATTCCCCTGGGTCCTGGGGAGACAAATGATCAGTTCACATCTCAGCTACTGGCCCTGATTGTAAGTCTGCACAATTTACCTTGGCTCTCACTGGCACTGAGAATGAGGTCATTGAAAGAGGGAGACAGTGTAGAAGACCTCTGGAAGGGCAGCAGTAAAACACGCTGTCAAGAGGCAGGAGAGAACCCTTGAATCATGGGGTCCTTGGCAGCTGTCTTTGAGAGGTAAATAACTTCAAAAAGTACTTGCCTGGAAGATGAAATGTGTGATTTTACGCATACCAAAGGCCATCTCCAAACTCTTTTCTCATTTAGTTATTTTTATTGAATCAATTTCCTTAAGACTCAGGAGTATAGCGTGGTAGAAATGACCAAGAACTAGGATGGTGAGAGGAAATGTAATAGATTGTCAGAGCCAAACAGGCTGGCTGGGTCATCCAGTCCATGCCTACCTTTCCCTCTCACTCCCCATGTGCCAACCCTGCTGGGCTTCTCCTGGTTCCTCCACCCACCAGCCTCTCAGAACTGAGACCTGCACCCTCTCGCTACTTTTTCTGGGAAGCTCTTCCTTGCCATTCGTCCCTTTGCTAATTCCCTCACATTCTTCAAAATCTCAGTTTTTACAGCACTTCTTCAGGATCCTTCCCTCATTCCCCATGTTGTTATTTTTTCCTCCCTGATGGCTGAATTACAATTGCTATTCTTGGAGTCTGAGCAGCCATTTTGGACTATAAGGTAGAAGCTAAAACCTGTCGATGGCAGAATTTCGAGACAGAAAGAGCCTGGATGCCTCCTGCCCTAACGTTTTCAGAAAGCTGACTGTCAGTTCTTATTTCTCACCCCTGGATTTCTTTTAATTGAGGTAAAATTTACATAAAATAAAATTAACCATGGACCATTTCAAAGTGTACAATTCAGTGCATTTAATGTATGTACTATACTGTACAGATGTCACCTCTGTTCAATTCCAGGGCATCTTAATCACCTCAAAAGGAAACAGCATACCCAGTAAGCAGTCACTGTCCATCCACCTCTGCTCAGTCCCTGGCAACCACCAGTCTGCTTTCTGTCTCTATGGATTTGCCAATGATAGACATTTCATACAAACAGAATTGTATGACATGTGACCATTTGAGTTTGTTTTCTTTTACTTAGCATGTTTTTGAGGCTCGTCCACATTATATCACATATCAGTACTTTGTTCATTTTTTATGGCTGAATAATATGCCATGGTATAAATATACCACCTTTTGATCATCCATTAATTTGTTGATTGGACAATGATAGACTGGATTAAGAAAATGTGGCACATATACATTTTAGATATCGTGAATAGTGTTGTTACAAACATTTGTCTACAAGTATCTCTAAATTTCTTTTATATAACACAGAAATACATTTCTATCTGTTTATCTCATTTTTATTTGTCTTGTCTATCACCCTCAAATTATACTTTAGCTGAGACAAGGGATCTACCAAGTATGATTTTAAAATTTGTATTTTCTCCTTATCTATCCTGTCTGGAAGGAAATAGTACCAAGAAGCAGAAAGACCTTTGTATTGTTTTCACTCCACCATGATTTCCTGTGTTTCTTTGCACCTCAGCAACGTTATCTATAAAATGGGGATAACCAGGCCCCTGAAGGCAGAAGTCTAAGTGAGATGATCTCTTGAGGTCTCTTCTATTTGATTCTTCAAAGTATGGTTTGAAAGGTCACAAGAAGCAGTGTAACTTCCTTTGGAACACTTTCGCTAACTCATCCTCTTTTTCTCTTTTTGAGCTGGGTTTTTTGCTTTTTATCCTTGCCCTGTTGCATCTCTAAAATGATATTTTTTTAATAATGCATCTTAAATTCATTGTGTACATGTCTGTTTTCTTGGTAGAGTATACAATCTTGAAAAATAAGTCCTTTTAATGCAGCCTGCTCTTTCAAACAAATCAAGCACATAAAAAGCCACACAACAACAACAACAACAATAACAATTCCAGGTGTTTCATCTCATCCAACTTCTTGTCATTTCTAAGGCCTTCTGTTCCCTTGGGACTTGGTATCTAGGTTTTGCTGTCTTTTCTAGTTCTCCTTGATGAAGATACTATTCTTTTTTTTTTTTTTTAAATTCAGGTACACTATTTTACCTTACTATACTTTAAGTTCTGGGATACATTTGCTGAACGTGCAGGTTTGTTACATAGGTATACACATGCCATGGTTGTTTGCTGCACCCACAACCCGTCATCTACATTAGGTATTTCTTCTAATGTTATCCCTCCCCTAGGCCGCCACCCCCTGACAGGTACTAATGTGTGATGTTCCCCTCCCTGTGTCCTTGTGTTCTTTTTCAACACCCACTTATGAGTAAGAACATGTGGTGTTTGGTTTTACCACGCTATACTCCTGCCTTCCGTTCCTGTGTTAGTTTGCTGAGAATGATGGCTTCCAGCTTCATGTATATCCCTGCAAAGGACATGAACTCATCCTTTTTTATGGCTGCATAGTATTCCATGGTGTATATGTGCCACATTTTCTTTATCCAGTCTGTCATTGATGGGCATTTGTGTTGGTTCCAAGTCTCTGCTATTGTGAACAGTGCTTCAATACACATACGTGTGCATGTGTCTTTATAGCAGAATGATTTATAATCCTTTGGGTATTTACTCAGTAATGATATTGCTGGGTCAAATGGCATTTCTGGTTCTAGATCCTTGAGGAATTGCCACACTGTCTTCCACAATGGTTGAACTAATTTACACTCCCACCAACAGTGTAAAAGCGTTTCTATTTCTCCACATCCTTTCCAGCATCTGTTGTTTCCTGACTTTTTAATGATTGCCATTCTAACTGGCATAAGATGGTATCTCATTGTGGTTTTGATTTGCATTTCTCTAATGA
>NW_012111142.1:6530679-6563577 GCF_000951035.1 Colobus angolensis palliatus
GAGATCCCATTTGTCAATTTTGGCTTTTGTTGCCATTGCTTTTGGTGTTTTAGTCATGAAGTCTCTGCCCATGCCTATGTCCTGAATGGTATTACCGAGGTTTTCTTCTAGGGTTTTTATGGTTTTAGGTCTTACGTTTTAGTCTTTAATCCATCTTGAGTTAATTTTTATATAAGGAAGGGGTCCAGTTTCAGTTTTCTCCATATGGCTAGCCAGTTTTCCCAACACCATTTTTTAAATAGGGAATCCTTTCCCCATTGCTTGTTTTTGCCAGGTTTGTCAAAGATCAGATGGTTGTAGATGTGTGGTGTTATTTCTGAGGCCTCTGTTCTGTTCCACTGATCTATGTATATGTTTTGGTGTACCATGCTGTTTTTATGACTGTAGCCTTGTAGTTTGAAGTCAGGTAGCATGATGCCTCCAGCTTTGTTCTTTTTGCTTAGGATTGTCTTGGCTATACAGGCTCTTTTTTGGTTCCATATGAAATTTAAAAGTAGTTTTTTCTAATTCTGTGAAGAAAGTCAGTGGTGGCTTAATGGGAATAGCACTGAATCTATAAATTACTTTGGGCAGTATGGCCATGTTCACAATATTGATTCTTCCTATCCATGAGCATGGAATATTTTTCCATTTGTTTGTGTCCTCTCTTATTTCCTTGGGCAGTGGTTTGTAGTTCTCCTTGAAGAGGTCCTTCGCATCCCATGTAAGTTGGATTCCTAGGTATTTAATCGTCTTTGCAGCAATTGTGAATGGAGGTCACTCATGATTTGGCTCTCTGTTTGTCTATTATTGGTGTATAGGAATGCTTGTGATTTTTGCACATTGATTTCGTATCCTGAGACTTTGCTGAAGTTGCTTCTCAGCTTAAGGAGATTTTGGGCTGAGACGATGGGGTTTTCTAAATATACAATGACGTCATCTGCAAACAGAGACAATTTGACTTCCTCTCTTCCTATTTGAATATGCTTTATTTCTTTCTCTTGCCTGATTGCCCTGGCCAGAACTTCCAATACTATGTTGAATATGTGAGAGAGGGCATCCTTGTCTTGTGCTGATTTTCAAAGGGAATGCTTCCAGCTTTTGCCCATTCAGTATGATATTGACTGTGGATTTGTCATAAATAGCTCTTAATATTTTGAGATACGTTCCATCAATACCTAGTTTATTGAGAGTTTTTAG
Source organism: Colobus angolensis palliatus (assembly GCF_000951035.1). Classification (NCBI taxonomy): domain Eukaryota; kingdom Metazoa; phylum Chordata; class Mammalia; order Primates; family Cercopithecidae; genus Colobus; species Colobus angolensis. The sequence goes on from NW_012111142.1 coordinate 6,531,859, forward strand.
CATGAAGAGCTGTTGAATTTTATCGAAGGCTTTTTCTGCATCTATTGAGATAATCATGTGGTTTTGCCATTGGTTCTGTTTATGTGATGGATTACGTTTACTGATTCACGTATATTGAACCAGCCTTGTATCCCAGGGTTGAAGCTGACTTGATAATGGTGGATAAGCTTTTTGATGTGCTGCTGGATTTGGTTTGCCAGTATTTTACTGAGGATTTTTGCATCGTGTTCATTAGGGATATTGGCCTGAAAGTTTCTTTTTTCTGTTGTATCTCTACCAGGTTTGGGCATCAGGATGATGCAGGCCTCATAAAATGAGTTAGGGAGGACTCCCTCTTTTTCTAGTGTTTGAAATAGTTTTAGAAGGAATGGTACCAGCTCTTCTTTGTATCTCTGGTAGAATTCCGCTCTGAATTTGGTTACACTCTCCCTGTCACTTTCAGGTACAGCAACCCAAGGTAGTTTTGGTCTTTTCACATAGACCCATATTTCTTGGAGGCTTTGTTCATTCCTTTTCATTCTTTTTTCTCTAATCTTGTCTTCACACTTTATTTCATTAAGTTGATCTTTCATCTCTGATAATCTTTCTCCTGCTTGATCAATTCGGCTATTGATACTTGTGTATGCTTCATGAAGTTCTCGGGCTGTATTTTTCAACTCCATCAGGTCATTTATGTTCTCCTCTGAGCTGGTTATTCTAGTTAGCAATTCCTGTAACCTTTTTTCCAGGTTCTTAGCTTCCTTGCATTGGATTAGAACATGCTCCTTTAGCTCAGAGGAGTTTGCTATTGCCCACCTTCTGAAGCCTACTTCTGTCAATTCATCAGACCCATTCTCTGTCAGGTTTTATTCCCATGCTGGCAGGGAGTTGTGATCCTTTGGAGGAGAAGAGGCATTCTTGTTTTTGGAATTTTCAGCCTTTTTATGCTGGTTTTTGCTCATCTTCGTGCATTTATCTACCTTTGGTCTTTGATGTTGGTTACCTTCAGATGGGGTTTTCGTATGAATGTCCTTTTTGTTGATGTTGATGCTATTCCTTTATGTTTGTTAGTTTTTCTTCTAACAGTCAGATAGGCCCCTCTGCTACAGGTCTGCTGGAGTTTGCTGGAGGTCCACTCCAGGCCCTGTTTGCCTGGATATTACCAGGGGAGGCTGCAGAACAGCAAAGATTGCTGCCTGTTCCTTTCTCTGGAAGCTTTGTCCCAGACGGACACATGCCAGATGCCAGCCAGAGCTCTCCTGTATCATGTGTCTGTTGACCCCTGCTGGAAGTTGTTTCCCAGTCAGGAGGCACAAAGGTCAGGGACCCACTTGAGAAGGCCGTCTGTCTGTTAGCAGAGTTCAAGTGGTGTGCTGGAAGATCTGCTGCTCTCTTCAGAGCCAGCAGGCAGGAATGTTTAAGTCTGCTGAACCTGCACCCACAGCTGCCCCTTCCCCCAGGCGCTCTGTCCCAGGGAGATGGGAATTTTATCTAAAAGCCCCTGACTGGGGCTGCTGCCTTTCTTTCAGAGATGTCCTGCCCAGAGAGGAGGAATCTAGAGGGGCAGGCTGGCTACAGTGGCTTTGCTGAGCTGTGATGGGCTCCCCCAGTTCAAACTTCCCAGTGGCTTTGTTTACACTGTAAGGGGAAAACTGCTACTCGAGCCTCAGTAAAGCCAGATGCCCCTTCTACGACCAATCTCGAGGGTCTCAGGTTGACTTCAGACTGTGCTGGAAGCAAGAATTTCAAGCCAGTGGATCTTAGCTTGCTTGGCTCTGTGGGGCTGGGATCTGCTGAGCTAGACCACTTGGCTCCCTGGCTTCAGCCACCTTTCCATGGGAGTGAAAGGTTCTGTCTTGCTGGCATTCCAGGCACCACTAGGGTATGAAAAATCAAAATAAAACCCTGCAGCTAGCTTGGTGTCTGCCCAAATGGCCACCCAGCTTTGTGCTTGAAACCCAGGGCCCTGGTGGTATAGGCACCAAGGGAATCTCCTGGTCTGTGGGTGGCGAAGACCATGGGAAAAGCGTAGTATCTGGGCCAGAATGCACCTTTCTTCGTTGCACAGTCCCTCATGGCTTCCCTTGGCTAGGGGAGGGAGTTCCCCAACCCCTGTGCTTCCCGGGTGAGGCAATGCTCCACCCTGTTTAGTTATCACATGCCAGGTACTGTGCAAATTCCTTTACACAGATCACCTTATTTATCCTTGCAAAATTCTATCAGGTAGATCATATAATTATTTTTATTTTATATGTGAGAACACTAAAACCTCTCAGATTAAATAACTTGTCCAAAGTCTCACAACTAGCAAGGGTTTCACTCAAGTCATCTAATTTCAATCTGTTCACACAACCACTCTACCATACTCAAGATGAAATGCAAATATATGCATATATTTCCATACATCCATTCATTTATTTTTGAGTATCTCTGCTAGGTCTCTTGGTTGGTATAGGGAGATAACTAAGATGGGGTTCTCTTCAAGGCATGATAATATAAAGAATTTCAACATTATTATTTCTGACATGCCTCAATAGTCCCTTCCTGATTCTCAGCTTCCATCTCAAGATTTTTTAAAATGATGAGATCCTTCTGAGACTCTCTATCTCTTTATTAATCAAAAAGAAGTTCATTAAGGGTGCATAATGGAACTCCAAGATATCAAGCCCTGATATCTGGGACCTGTAAATTTCCTTGTTAGCAAAGACTTTGTAGATGTAAGTTAAGGGTCTTGAGATGAGGAGTTAGCTCTGGATTATCCAGGTTGGTCCTGAATGAAATCACAATTGTCTTTATAAGGGAGAGGCAAAAGGAGACTTGACTACACACAGAAGAGGAGACAGCTTGAACATGGATGTAGAAGTTGAAGTGATGCAACCACGAGCCAAGAAATGCTGGCAGCCACAAGAAGCTGGGAAAGGCAAGGCACAGATTTTCCCCTAGAGTCCCTGGGAAGACACTCTCATTTTGGACCAGTGAAACTGATTTCTGGTCTCCTGAACTATGAGAGAATAAATTTCTATTGTTTTAAGCCATGAAGTTTGTGGTAATTTGTTACAGCAGCCACAGAAAACTAATAAACCAAGTTACTATACTTTGCTGTTTTGATGGCTCCTGGAATCATTAGAACTCAGGACAAATATGAAACACACAAAGCAGGAAATTGAATTTCAGAAAAATAAATGAACTTGCCCAGGGTCACACAGCTAGCAGGTAGGGGAACTATTAAAACCTATTTCTAACTCTTGAGCTTTACAAATCACTCTACAGTTTATAAACACATTGACATGATATCTCTTTTTATTTTCATAGGAACTCAGAACAATTTTCTTTTTTTCTTCTTTTTTGATAGATAGGCAATGTGATGCCTTAGTTTACAATAGAAAGTGAGTGAGGAGCTAGGATTGGAGGCCAGACTGGGTCCTTGGATTCCTTGCCTCTGTAATCACATCCTCTGGCCTGGGATGGATTTGAATGCTGGATGAGGAGGTCTTGTCATGAGCCTCCTGCCAGCCTGGCTGCAGGCAGTTTCAGCTTATCAGTCTGACCTTTGGTTTTCCATGGCAAACCCCTCTGTAGAGGAAGCTGCCAACAGGCAGCCAAGGCACTGGCTCTATAAGACTGTATTGTCCTTATTTAGAATTGCCTTCATTTAAACCAGCCTTGGTCTTGCAAAACATGTTTATCCTGGTTTCCTCTTCCTCCTGGCTGTCTGACCAGTGTAAGCCCATAGCACAGCAGCTCCAGCTTTTAAACCTGAGCCAGCAGGGTAAGGCAAGGAGGAAAACAGGAGACTCTGGAGAAAGGACACAGGAGGGCATGATTTCCCTTCTTAAGTTGTGCACCAGATGGGATGCGCACCCTCTCTGGTGGTGTTGTGTGACCCTGGGGAGAATGTAGCCATTCAGAACACACCTTGCTGAGACTGACCTCAACTTAAAGAGCACAAAAAACTCAGGAGTAGTGCTTTACCTTTTGAAATTCCAACAGTTATAGACAACAATAATAATGATGATGATGACATCAACAACCATAATGATGATGACAGTTTTAATAATATAGCAACTTCCTCTTGTTAAACACCTACTGTAAACCAAGCACATTGTCAAATCGCTTATGTAGTTTATTTCATTTTATTCTCAGAACAGTCATATTACATAGGTACCTTTTATTAATCCTGCTTTATAGGTGAGGAAACTGAGAAAGGTCCAGGTCATACAGCTAGTCAGTCACAGGAGTTGAGATTTGAAGCCAGGTTTGCCTGGGTCAAGAGAGGAGACTGTTCTCATACAACACTCTTCCTTAGGGACCCTCTGTTCTCAGCCCCCTGAACAGTGAGGTTCAGAGAATGGAGTGATTTGTCCAAGGTCAGCTCCTAGCAGGGCCTCTTTTCTAGGATTCCAGGACAGGGTTCTTTCTGAGAGGTTACCCCATTATAATCTGGAATTTTAAAAAGAAGTAAAAGGAGTTGAAGACTGCCCACTTGCTATACTTTGAAAGGCTTGTTCTCCCCTCCCTTCATCTCTTTGAATCCTGTTTCACAGACATTATTGTCTTTGGGACCAATACATTTCTTCCATCTGCATATCTGAGTAGAAGCTCGCATGGGAGAAAAAAAGAAAAGCCCCTTAGGTGAAGGGGAGCGTGCCTGCCAAGTTCCTTGTAATAACTTCACATGGAGAGCATATTATGAAATGGATCTGCTGGAGTCATCTCATAGAATCTTCTCATTCTTCTGGAGAGTCTCCTCATTTTACAGGTGAGTAAAGTGAAGTTCAGAGGCAATAAATCATTTGTCCAAGGCAAACAGCTTGGAAAGGGGTAGGCTGGTCCTTGAATCCTAGTCATCTGGCTGCCTAGGGGAAGTGCAGGAAAATGGCGTATACCAGCGGGGCTTCTCCCTGGCCAGACAACTCGCCTGGCCATCATTCTCCTTTTTCACCTTTTGAAAATGGAAATCTGTTGAAATTGCTGATTTTGCTTTGAGGAAAAAGGGTGGGAAAAGGGAGACTCTCAAGTGCATTTTCTTGGTAGTAGGGGAAGTGGTGGTAGATGGGGAAGAAAGCAACCCAAAAAACAACCAGCAACAACAACAAAAAATACTTTTCCTCTCAAGTCAGTCTCTCATGGGATCTAGAGCACATATTTCCAAATAACCTTTCTGAACCCTGTGCCATGCACAGATGGGAGTAGCCTTCTTCCCAATGACTGGCTCCTTGTTGAGTTTAGGGGCAGATGTCAACATCTGCATGAAGAGTATGATCAGCAATTAAAAGGGATGGGTGAGTGGGTGGGTGGGGGACCAGGGAGTAATCCTTTCCTGTGCAGTGGGTTAAGGAGGGCAGCTCCTTTGGGGGTTGGCCAGAGCCTGTCCATTGAGTAGCTAGTTTCCTTTTCCTTCCCCTATGGTTTCTGCCTCACTCTTGTTCTAATTACCCACTGTTTATGTCCTTCCCTCCAGGGTTGTCATAGTTTTCAACAAGGTTCACAGACGGCTTACCAAAGGTAGTTATGATACCAGTTTAATGAGGATGAAAGGATTATAGTCAAAATCTTCTGTGCTCCCTTTAATTTTTCATTTCCTATGTATCCAACGGCAAAGAGTATGATCAGCACTGTCTCCCCAGCATAGTCATATAGCCATAGTCCTTTTGCTAAAACTAAGCCTCAATTTTCTCATCTATATAATAGTCATGATAATCTTTGCCTTTCCTATCTCATGTGCTATTGAAGATCAAAGAAACGTGGAAACTAAAAATTCTAAAGTGTTAGATTATTGAGCAGACTATGATATTTAGAAATTTGCTTTCCCTTCATGGAAAAAATTCCTGAATATGAATTTGCTTAGCAAATTGTTGCTACGCAGGATCTCTGTTCTGCTTCTTAAAGAGACTGTGACGGTGGGTGTGTGGGCAGTGAGTCTTGGGGTGATGGGTAGGAAAGTATTTCCCCAGTTGAATCAAAGCTGAATTTCAAATCTTAGAGCTGCCATTTGCTAGCTGTGTGATACAACACAAACCACCCACTCTTTCTAAAGCTCAGTTTTCCAATCTGTAAAGTGGGACTCCAGTGCCCACCTCACAGGGTTTTTGTGAAACTTAAAAAAAAAAAAATGGCTGCCAAAACTGAGCATTTGTTTAGTATCAGCTATTTGACCTCAGCACTCATGGTGTCCTGGTAACCTATGTTTTATTAGACTTTCTTTAGAGTTAGAAAAATTGAGGCTGAGTGAAGTTAACCAACTTGCCTAAAATCATGAAGTAAAAAGAACTAGAATTCTAACTCAAATCTATTCATTTCAAAATCTGGGAACTTTCCATTCTCTCACTTTGCCTTTCAGCAGGATATGTGGCAATACTTTAAAACAGCAAAGAAACTGCAAAACTCTTTGTTTCATGACCAAATACTTACTAAGAATATATTATGTTGAAGCCCTGGGATGCAGTCTAATGACAGAGCCTATGGGTTCAGTATTTCCCTCCTTTGGGCTCCAGTTTTCTCATCTGTAGAATAAGAGAAGACTCTCTTAGACCATCTTTAGAGTCCAATTTTGCTCAGCTTGAACTTTCTAAAAATATATATTTGAAGGTTTTTTAAAAGTAATGAGTTAAAGTAAAAATTGGGCAGAGTGAACTGATACTCATTGTGTATATGGTATGCCATGTGCTTTTGTGGTTGGTAGTACCCACAGATGACTACTCCCAATTCCTACATCAAGAGGTAAAGTTCACTTAAATCTTCCCTTTGACTCTGGGCTGGCTTCAGTGACTTACCTGACCACCAGAACACGGGAGAAATAATGGCCCGTGAGCCAGGGCAAGCTCACAAGAAGCTGAAGCTTTTGTGTGGGTCTTTGTAATACTGTTCCTTGGAGCTCAGCCCTAGTGCTTTGGGCGATCCAATCCATGACACATAGAACGGCCATGTTTAAGTGCCTCAATTGGGAGGCCTCGCTGAGCTCCCAGCCGGCACCAACTGCCAGTCACATGAGTGCACCATCTTGGACATGTAGCTCAGTCAAGCTTTCGGATGACTTTAGCCCCAGCCAACATCTGACTGCGACTACCTGAGAGACTCTAAGCAAGTGCTGCCTGGCTGAGCTCAGCCAACCCACAAAACTGTGAGAGCTAATCATTTGTTGTTGTTTTCAGCCACTAAATGTTAGAGTGGTTTGATAGGCAGCAGCAGATAATAGAAACATACATCACTTAATTACCACAATAAAATTTGTATTTTCAGCCCATTTTATAGAAAGAACACCTGACAGTCAAAAAGGTTAGCTTGTCTAAAGTCACATAGAAGATGGCAAAACTATATTCAGAAATCTTATTTGATTCTAAATGCTGAATTTTTAACCTTCATTACAAAAAGATCCTTTTGTTCATTTAGTTGTTTATTAGTAAAGCCATTAAATTGTGGTAGACAACTGAACCTAGATGCTGATATATATAATAATAACATTTGGGGGGAATTACAAAATAATAGCTCTAACTTTCCTTTATTGTGTGTTATCTACCAGATTTTAATGATATTTGATTATGACCTGTAAAGCTAGGATTATTCTTCTACATTTCAATGCCATTTTGGCCGAATTGCTGGGCCAAGTCTTGTGAAGTATTTACGTATCAATCAAAGTGCAAACTCCTTTTGTCTCTTCCCAGCATAGTTGTCCCTGTTGCCAACTATGCAGATATCTCTGCCACCTGCTGCCTTCATTGCACCTGTCCCCTAAACCCTGAGAACTGGCTCTTTTATTCGAAACTCATTCTACAAATAACCCAGTATTGATTCTGGGCAGGCACTCTTCTTGGTACTGCAGACTCAGAAACTGGAATCTGGACTACAGACAAGTAAGCAAACAGCCATAACCCAAAGTCACGATGGAGAGGTGAGGCCCAGAGGTATTTGTTCATCTTCTCCTGATGACCTGTTGAAACACATTCCTTTCCATTTCCCTCCACTACACTGAGCAGACGGTGTGCTACTTATAAGTCTCTGACCATGCCATGCTGTTTCTCACCTTTGCCTTTGCTCATGCTACTTTTTTCCATGCTTCTTCACCCTGAAAGTCTCTATGTAGTTTTGCTACACTTGTCAGCAAACTTACCAAATTGCCCTGTGATTGTCTGCTACTTTGTGTATCTCTCCTCTTAGACTGAGTTCCTTCAAAGCAAGGATTATCTTTTTTCATTTTGTTTTTGCTGCTATTTATTTTTAAAACAATAGATCAAATTTATAACATGTAATGACCGTGAATAAAAACAATAAAACTAGGTTACAAGCACTTTAAATCAGGTGTCACCCTGAGCACCCAGTTTTCTTCTTCATTTTGTTTTGGTTGTTCAGTTTGAAAAACCTGAATTGCCCAGATAAGCAGTTACAAGACAGCTTTTAAAGAGCGAGCCTTTTAATCTCAGGAGAGTGCAGTTCACGCAGGGGGCAGGCAAATGCTCATTGAGAAGGTTGCATATAAACAATTTAACCTGGTAGCACATGAAATCATTAGATAACAATCATGCAATCAAAGAAATAAACAAGGTAAGCACAGATTGTGTTTTATGTTGAAAAGGATAGAAAGAAGGTGGTGTTTTAGAGAGTTAACTGGGACACAGAGAGGAAAGGAAGCTTTGGATAGGATACTGGGGAAGGCATCTTTGAAAAGGTGATATTTGAAGGATTAAGAGAAGAGTGTGAATAATTCAGGTAAGCAAAGGGCTGAAGGAAGAACATTCTGGGTAAGGTAAGTGCAAAGGCCCCAGAGCAGAAAAGAGCATGGGATCCTATATGCACTTTCCCTTTAGAAAACAAAACCAGAGACTCCACATAAACCCAAATATCTTCAGTTGTCTCTTACAGATGACTAACCTCTTTTCTCAAACAAGTGTCACTTAAACAAAACTTGGGAGGTACTTGGCCCCATTTTATAGCTGATGAATAGAATGAGAATGTGATGGTTACATGCAGCTGGTTATTGACAGGGCCATAATGAGGTCTCAGCAACACTCTGACTTCAAGTCCAAGAGTCCTAACCACTGCATGGCTGTATAACCCCATAGTGAGAAGGTAGAGTCATTCCTAAAACTAAACCTTCTTCCATAAGAAATCAGGGACTCCGTGCCAGGGCAGGATTTATGACCTAGTAACTGAGGACAGAAATAATTGGTTGCATTACTGCCTGGCAACCTGAGTCTGGGCTCCACTCCGGAGGGGAGGCACAGATTGAAATAGCTGAGGCAAGTTTACTTTTCTCTGTCCAGGTGCTCTCCTGCGGCCAACACAGCCCTAATGAGCTCTGCATATTCAAAGCACAAGTAATTGATGGTCCAATTTAAAGTGTGCAGAGGCCAAATTTCTTTCCAGACTCTGAAGGAAAAACACCAGCTGAGGAAGAATGAAGAACTGCTTGTTCTAAGTTATTCTCCTTCTGTGGTCATTCAAACCCCAGGAAGACCAGGTTTTCCCCATCAAGTACCTCAAGAAAGAAGTCAATTACCTAAAGAAGTCAAGCAAAAAGGAAAGGACAAAATGAAAATCATGTACCAGGGTACACGTCAAGGCTCCAAGCTGGAATGAATATGGCTTTCATCATACTCTTCATCATACAGAAGCTTGTGTTCAGGGCTTGGATTTTGAAGTCAGACAGACCTGGATTAAAAACTAATTCAACTACCTATTACATATGTGACCTAGGTAAGATCTAACCTCTCTGTGCCTCAATTTACTCCTTTGCTAAGTGGGCATTAGGAGCACAGATTTTGAGGCAGTCAGTGTTGGATTTCAACCTCAGCTCCACTACTGACTGTGTCAAAAGGGCAAGTTAATGAACCTCCAATGTTAATTTCTTCTTTGCTAAAGAGGAAGTGATTATATAGGTCCATTGAAGGGCTGTTTAGGGGACTGGTTGAGATAGGATACAAAATGCCCATGCACAGTGCTCAGGAAAATTATTGTGAACTTGTTACATATCTCCTCTTAAGCTCAAGGACAGTGGCTCTCAAAGTGTGGTCCCTGGACCAGCAGCATCAGCTTTATCTGGGGAACTGTGAGAAACGCATATTCTCAGGTCCCACCCCAGACTCACTGAATCAGAAACTCTGAGGGTAGGCCCAGCACTCTGGTTTAACAAGTCCTCCAAGAGATTATGGTGGATGCTAAAGTTTGAGAATCTCTGCTCTTGGGGCTAATTCAGAATGCACCTGAGACTTTCAGTCCATACACAACTGCCGTAGGTTCCCAAGAACCTGTTCAGTGCCATGATTCTTTAAAATGAGTTATCCGCTCATTGTTTTCTGCACCCAAACAGGGAAGAAATACTTCAAGTCTCAGCATTTCTCTCTGACACTAGGTAACATCTTCTATATGCTTCCTTTACTCCAGGCATTCTGATAATAGTTTCACACAGATATTTCAATTTATATCTGCAGTAGCCCTCTATAATAGATATTATTATCTCTGTTTTGCAGATAAGGAAACTAAAGCTTCATGAGGTGAAATAAATTGCCCAAAGATCTATAATTCTTAAGTAGCGAAGCCAAGATTCATACCTCTAATATTAAGTCCATTTCTGGAATCAATGTACTTTCTACCTCATCACACTACCTCTTGATACCAGGATGAATTAGGGATGTCTAGTTTGGTGAAGAGAAGCATCCAGGGAGCAAGTGAAAAGTATCTTCATGTATCATAGGGCTATTATGATCATAGGAGTCAACCAGTTTGATGTTCCAACTGCAGAATATATAAACAGTGGGTGGAAACACAGGGAGAGAGATTGTGGCTTGACAGAGAGAATAAGTCAGTAATAGTCTAAATTTCCCAGAACTGTCTTACATTATGAGGTAGTAGGGTCCCTGTCACTGGGGATGTGAGCACAAGCTGGGTGAGCATCTGTCAAAATGTCATAGAAGAAGTATTTGTACCTTCCCTCTCATGATGCTTTAACTGAGTGGAAGTAAGTAGGCAATCATCTTTCTCGGGTGGCTTTTTTTTTTTTTTTTTGTGGATGGAGTCTTGCTCTGTCATCCAGGTTGGAATGAAGTGGCATGATCTCAGCTCACTGCAACCTCTGCCTTCAGGATTCAAGAGGTTCTCCTGCCTCAACCTCTCGAGTAGCTGGGCTTACAGGCACCTGCCACCACATTCAGCTATTTTTTGTATTATTAATAGAGACAGAGTTTTGCCATCTTGGCCAGGCTGGTTTCAAACTCCTGACCTTAAGTGATCCTCCTGCCTTGGCCTCCCAAAGTGCTGGGATTACAGACATGGGTCACTGTGCCCAGGCTGACTTTTGATGTTTGTTAAGAAACTGGAGATATTTCGCTTGTACAGAAAGAAGACTGAGGTGAACTCTCTGGTTTAGGGAAGAGAAAATCCACCTTACCATGGCCCCAGTGAGCTATATTAGGACCTTCCCTGGTCCTCTTAGCTGGAAGGGATTTTGCTTTCCTCTGCACACCCATATCATGTCACACTGATACCTCTCTTAACACTGAGCCCTGTCCCCACTGTAGGTAAGCTGTTTATAAATGGCTAGATTTCTTCTGCTAGGGAAGCAGCAAGACATGTATACATAGAGGCGAATAGACCTGGGGGATCATCCACAATACTGTTAACCTTTCTGGGTCTCAGTTTTCTTATCTATGTAAAAACTTCCTTATTGAGATTTGAAGTATTCAAGGAGCCTGGAATATGGTGTACCACATCCCCACCCCTCTCCAACCCTCTACAAATCGTAACATGTCTTTGGGGAGGATGCATTTCCGATTAATCAAGATATCCTTTCTACTGCTCCCCACTAATCTCTAATCCCTGCCTTCCCATCAAAACATAGATTTTCAATATGTGGCTCATGATTGGCTCTTATATTAGTCAAAAAATGAAAGGGAAAGAAAGAAGTAAATAAAAGAAAGAGAAAAAGGAAGGAAGAAATGAAGGAAGGAAAGAAGGAAGACAGGGAGGAAGGGAAAGAAGAAAGAAAGGGAGAAAGTAATTTAACACATGAATGCTCCATCCTATTTGCTACTGACCATCAGATAAGCACTCCGTCTGGGTGGACAGTTTTCTTGGACACACCATGGTTCATGCACGTGCGTGTGTGTGTGTGTGTGTATGTGTGCATATGCACGTAATGGAATTGTCCACAACATGCTATAGCATGACAAGATCTATGGGAGAAGAGAGACAACAGGAAAGAATGACTTGAACTAATCTCTCTGTAGGCAACTAATTGCAGTTCTGTGGCTATTTGGGGTCATTGTTTACTGTGGGATGAATGTGGCCTCTGGGGTAACAAGCCTCATACATGCTGATCTCCATCTTGAACCACTTTGGTAGGAGCAGAATGTTTCAGGTGCAGATTCTGGAAGACTTAAAAGCAGGTCTGTTTTTAAATACACCACATATTGAACTTTCTCTACTATGGGAGGCAGGCCAAGTAGTGGGTTTTGAAGGTTTTAAAGGGTCACTGGCCCTTCAAAATATGGCTGTTGTGGACATATGGTTTTAGAAGCTTTTAAAAAAGCCTTGTGGGCTTATTTTTAGAACAAACCTTAACCTTATAAAGCTTCTTAAAGGAGTCACAGAGGACCCAATCACTTGAGCCTAAAGGAGTCACAGAGGACCCAATCACTTGAGCCTAAAGGAGTCACAGAGGACCCAATCACTTGAGCCCCCTCAGAGCACCAGGCAGCTGTTCCCAGAGGCTTCCAAAACAGCCTTTCCTTGTGCTTGATGTGCCCCTATCTTAGCTAAGCCTAAGATATGCTACCCCATGACAGGGTGTGTCTTTGGAGCGGGAAGAGCTGGGCCACAGGTGAGTCAGCCAAGGAGGCGGAGTTTGCTGGCCAGTGAGTGGAGACAAGAGGATCACAGACTAACAGAATTTCAAATACTCTATTGAAGTAAAGGAACCTTAAAAGTCATCCAGTCAACCCCGATTGGATGCTAAAATCTTCCCTGAAACACACTTGTGAAGAGATGGGACCATTTGTGTTTGCACACCTCCAACTATGAGAAGAACGCTGTCTAGGCATTCATTCATTCAACACATTTTTAGTTGATTGAATACACATTATGTGCTCAGCACTATTCAAAATGCTGGGGATATAACAGTGAGTAAAAAAATAGATGCAATCTTAATACAGACTAAAAACTGAGAGAAAAAAACAGATGGGTCAAATGATCACACCTACACCTAACTGTATGTGAAAAAATGTTATTAGAACAATCCAAATATTTATGAAAGCTTCTGACAGGATGTAAAGGATGTGTGAACGTTAACAAGGCAAAAGGAAGTCAAGAGAGGACACAGAGGGCAAAGCAAACATCTCTGCAGAGGCCTTCAGGCAGGGAAAAGCGTGGTGTTTTAGGATAAATAAAAGCAGTCCAAGTGTGTGATAGAAAGTGAGGAAAGGCCTGGTTTGAGGCTGGGAGCATGCAAGGGGCAGAGCATGTATGACCTTGTTGGCCATGCTGAGGATTTTGATCTTTAACCTGACACATATTGGAAGCCTCTGACTCCTTTAAAGCAGAAGATAGGTAACTCATACCAGAGTTGCCAGTTCATTCTCATGTTGCTAAGTGTGGTGGTCTTAAATCAAGTCCATAATTCTCCTCCTTTAAAAAGGCAAAACCTAGTTTCCCTCTCATGAATGTGGGTCAGACTTAGAGATTTATTTCTAATTAATAAAATGTGGTGAAAGTGATGCTATGTGACTTCTGAGGTTAGGTCATAAAAAGGATAGCTTCCACCTGGCACCCTTTCTCTTCAGTTGCTTGCTCTGGGGGAAGTCAGCCTCCATGCTGTGAGGAAACAAGCAACCTATGGAGAAGCCTACATGGAGAGGAACCAAGACCTCCTTCCTACAACCAGCACCAAATTGCCAGCCATATCAACAGGAAGCAGATCCTCCAGCCCCAGTCAAGCCTTCACATGACTGTAGACCTGACTGATATCTCAGCTGTCACCTCATGACAAACCCTGAGCCAGAACCACCTGGCTAAGCTGCTCTTGAATTTCTGATTCACAGCAACTGTGAGATAATAAATGTTTACGGTTGTTTCAAATTATTGACATTAGATAACTTGGTAAGCAGCTAAAGTGCATAACAAGGAATCGCAAGGTATAGGGGTAGGAAAGCTGGGACTTTGGGGTTGTGAAGACTTCTATTTGAAATCCAGCTCTTCCATTGACTGGTTATTAGACTGAAGCCATGTTCCTTTACCTCTTAGAGTTCCCATTTTTCATTTGTAACATGACATCATGCCCATAGAACCTCCAAGATATAGTAGTATATAGTAATTCTCAGTGTCTTTGTCTCCCTCTACTTTATATTCAGTGGAGACATACCATTTTCAAGGCTGAGAATAAAAGAGAAAATAGATTGTATTGACAACAGGTGCTGCAGAGTTTGATGTATTGATTGCCCTAGAAAGAATAAGCCAGAGAGCTGTTAGTCTGAGGTTGCCTTAGGCCATGTTTCATGGTAAGTACTACAGATTTTCAAGCCTATTCCTCACTTGGGTTAATTGGCTTTAAGAGTCCATCTCCTGCTATGTAAACATAATTGCCTTTTATTTATTTGAAATTTATCTCTTCATAATTTCATGTCTTATTTTCTTCATTTGCAATGCAACAAGGAAACAGATTTATGATGAGTATTCTTATGAAAGTGATTATTTAATTATCTCTTATTATGGGCCATATATATCATGAAGACATCTTAGTTAATTCTCAAAGCACCATCCAGGAAAATCTATTATTTGTGCAATTTTACTGATGAGAAAATAGATATAAATGCCAAGAATATTACTTTGCCACTTAGTATTATGTGACCTTGGCTTTTAGGTCCCTCTTACATCTTATTATTTTTATTTTTTTGAGATGGAGTCTCACTATGTTGCCCAGGCTGGAGTGTAGCAGCGCAATCTCGGCTCACTGCAACCTCCACTTCCCAGGTTCAAGCGATTCTCCTGCCTCAGCCTCCTGAGTAACTGAGTATACAGGCAGATGCCACTATGCCCAGTTAATTTTTTTTTACATCTTATTATTAAACCTTTACATTTTAGTTTCCTCAACTGCATAATGGAAGGTAAGAACAAAACCTATGGAAAATGAACTTCATGTGAATATTAAATAAGTTAACATGAATGAGATACTTAAAACAGTGTCTGGTATATTCTGATAAATTACTGGTTAGTTTCTATCATTATTTTTCTAATCAGCATTTAAAAAGTTCAGAGCAAAATTTCTCTGTCAGTCATTTTGTTCCATCCATGGTATCTGTCTCCTATAATAATACTCCATTTTACAGCATTTCCCACATCCATTTGATCCTTTCAACAATCCTATGACTATCGTAATTTTTATTACTATTACTATCGTAATTTTTCAGGTGAACAAGCTAATGCTCAGAAGGGTGAATGTGAATTGCTCCAAGTTCCTTTGGTTGCAAGCAACAGAAACCAACTTACACTAGTATAAATTAAATAGAGAAATTCATCCTAAGATGCAAGTATGACTTATTAAACTCAAGTTCATGAATGGGTTACAGGGAAGAGCCCTCAAAATGACAACAAGTGCGATGAAGAAAGCCATAGCAGACTCAGGCAATGTGGCCTCTCCTCTTCTTTCCCCTTTTCTCTACTTAGTTTTAGTTAGTTTTTCTCTGCAGACTGGCTCTCTCAGCTAATCAGTGCAAACAGTTGGAGGAACGGCAGGCTCCCAAGTTCATACGTTATTATGCCAACCACAGGGTAGATTGAATTTGTACTTCTCTTTTTGGATTCTGCATTGCCACAGATGGATCTCTGGTTGGACCAGCTTGAGTCAAGAGCCTTCACCTAATCCAGTCAAACATTGTCAAGAAGTGGGGTCACAATGTACTAACATTGCTGCTGGGAACTCACTCCTGTAGATTCTTGTAGGAAGGCCATAGGCAAGTGAAAGACACTCCAGAGGAGGCCCAGAACATGAAGTGATTTTCCTAAGCTGTTTCAAATGTTGGAGTGGCTGAGGCAGGATTCTCTTTCAAATATTCTTTTCCCATGAGATCAGCACTTTTCCCATGAGCCTTCAGTTTCTTCCTTTCAGGAGGTCAGCACCTCCTCAAGTTCCTGCTGGAGGAGATCTGGGTACTCTTCTAACTGTGGCCCTTCTGCAGATGGAGCTAGCTTCACACACAGGCAGTGTGTCTGCAGTTATTGGATATTATTCTTTACTCCTTCTCCTGGTAAGAGAAGTTTGCATTCTAACCTTAGCCCTGTGACTTTCAGTGTTTCTCTGGAGCAGGAATGTACTTCTCCATACTACTGACACCAGACTTGGCTATATGACTTGTTTTAGCCAATGGTACCTAAATGGGAATGATTTAGGCCAAGTACAAGCAGAAACATTAAGAACCATTTGCAAGGTTCAGCCATGTCTTTTTGTTTTCTTTTCCACAATAATAGCATGTCCTAAATATGGGCTGTTCCTTCAACCTGGGTCTTGGAATGAAGAAGATACATGGAGTAGAGCCATGAACACCCTGTTGCTGACTCTGACAACAACACAAGAGAGAAATGAACCTTTGGAAAATAACACATCTGAGTTCAATGTTGAGCATGCTGAGTTGAGGGGCATAGGGGATAAATTCAGTAGGATGTATTAGTTTGAATTTTAGGAAAGAGATCTGGGCAAGAGTTATAGATGGTTGTTCATCTGGCCATAGATGGTACTTGAAGCTTTGAGATTCACTGAAATCCCAAAGAGAATAGCGGCATAAAAGAGGGAGGGAATAAACATTGACTCAGCAACATTAAAGTGGTGGCAGAGGAAGAGAAGTGTGGGGAGAGCCTGGGAAGGATGGGCAGGGGAAATGGAAGCCACATAAGCATAAAGAAAAGTGAGCTATCTTCACCTCCAGCACTGGAATTGTTCTTGAGAAAGAAATCTTTTTTTTTCTTTTCTTTCAAGATCACTTCATGTGAGCTTGAAAACAGCCTTGTGAGATATAGTTAGAGAATAGAAACATTTATCTCCAAGGTAGAAGTGAGGAAAACTAAGACTCAAAAGGATAAACTCCTCACCCAAAGTTTTTTAAAAATTTTCATTTGAAATTGTGGTAAACAAAACCCACATAATATAAAATTTACCATCTTTCCCACTTCTAAGTATAGAGTTCAGTAGTGTTTAATATATTCACATTGTTGTGCAACCAATCTCCAGAACTTCTTCACCTTGCAAAATTGAAAATCAGTACCAATTAAACACTAACTCCCCATTCTCTTCACCCCATGTCCCTGGGAAACCACCATTCTACTTTCTGTCTCTATGGATTTGACCACTCCGGGTACCTCATATAAGTAGAATCCTATAATATTTGTCCTTTTGTGTCTGGCTTATTTTGCTTAGCATAGTGTCCTCAAGGTTCATTCATGCTGTAGGATGTATCGGAATTTCCTTCCTTTTTAGAGCTGAATAATACTCCATTCTGTATACAGACCTCATTTTGTTTGTTCATTCATTGTCAATGGACAACTGCATCCACCTCTTGACCCCTGTGAATCATGCCTCTAAGAGCATGAGTGTGAGGCATTGTCTTTTTGAGGTAAGGAGGACAGAAGGGGGACCCTGAGAGCATGTTGTAAAGACAATAGAAAAGATTTCATTACTGCCCTTTATGAGGAAATGTGGGGAATTTGGCTCCTGAAGGAGTCAGGGAAAGAAGAACAGAGAGGGGCCAAAAAGGAGAGGTGGACAGAGATGATCCAGGGAGGTGGGGTAGGGTAGGGATTATCTGGGGTGAAGGGGCCAGTGAAATTTGTCTATTGTTTTGTGGTCAAAGAACAGAGGTATTTAGTGTTCAATATAAAGTGGTTAAAGTGCATATTTTGTTTCACTCTTCCTTCTTAGCACATTTTAGGAAAATCTCCTATACATAAATGCACTGTATGAGTTAGTTTTTGGTGGTAACTGAAGAAGAGGTTAGTTTCCCATCCAGGTTGACATGGAATAGCCAGAGCAAGTGAACAGGGGAGGACAACACAAGCTATACACTGTCCCATGCAGGGAGATACAGGGAGGCAGTTGTTTCCAGAGGTAAATACAAGACTGCAAGCCCCCTGGAGGTTCACAGACATTTGGGGGAGGGATCTGGACTTCCATGGAACCCACTTTAGGGCTTTGAACTTCCATGGAACACAGTTGGGAACTTTGAGTCAATCTTGTCTAGATCAGTGCTTCTTAAACTTGAGTGTGCCCAAGCATTGCTGAGGGTCTTGACCAGGTGCAGATTGTGATTCCATTACTTGCTGTGGGCTTGGGATTCTGCATTCCAAATGATCTCAAGCACATAGGTGATGGTGGTGCTGCTGGTCTGTGGACCACACTTTGGGTTGTAGGGCTACAGATCTTAAAAGGTTGGGAAAGTCTTGGTGGCAATCATGGTATCCCCCTTCCCCCATCATGACCCATATACCATTTCCTGGGAAAACAGGGCTCTCCTACCCTCTCAGAGCAAGGCTGTGACAGAGAAGGTCACGAAGAGCCTCTGCTCTCTTGTTAATCATCCGTACCCCAGTCCCTCCTCCATCCCCCACTCCTACAGGGTGGAGGTCACACTGAGGTGCATTGAGTAGCCCGTTCTGCATGCTTTGGCCCAGGTTATTAGAACAAGAAACAGCAGGGGGGACACCAAAGACTCTTTCTCCATGGTTGGCCTCAGGAGTCCTTCTCCCAGGAAGATGGACAGAGGTGAAGAAAAATTGAAAACTGGTATTTTTCTTCAGAAAAGTCACTCTGGGGAGCCAAGCATTACTTGAGTACTTGGTTGTGAGAGGGCTGTATGGTAAACTCCCTTGTTTTCAACAGATGTTGAAGGAGTCTGAGCCAGAGTTCAGGAAAAATGTTCTCTCTACATATCTACCCCAGCTGCTGAGCTGTGATAAAGTTGGCTAAACTACATTCAGGTCAAGTCAGGCTCTGGTAACCTCAAAGAAACATCAGAATTTACTGAATGTGAAGTGGAAATGTGAAGTGGCTGGAGAGCATCCAACGAGAGAAAGAGGAGGGGACCTCACTGAACACGGCACCTAGCCTGATTCCAGCCCTGTGCTAGGAGCTTCAGGGTCTAAGAACTTCAGGTCCTGTATACATGATCAGTGAATCCCCCTGCTACTTTCCTTTGCTGGGGGAGGTGAGGACAGCCCAGCTCACTCAAGATGGTCTTACTATAGCAAGATCATCTTCGCTTACAGCTGAAATCTGCCCTTCTAAAATATCCATGCTGTGGGCTTCTGTGCTAATGCTGCCCTTCATAGCCACAGTGAGCAGGACAGCATCACATCTCGGCAATACATTTCACAGTTAACAAAGTGCATCATGGTCATATCCATTGGCCTATCTCATTTTAGAACTACCTGGGAGAAAACAGGGGGCAAGTATTCTCCAAGGCTTGGATTAGGACATGGAAACCTTAATATGTTGCTTGGACTCATGGTAAAGTCACAGGCACTCGAGTCTGACGGCCTAGGTTCAAAGCCCAGCTGCTCATTAGCTGTGTGTCTTTGGACAAGTCCCTCAAGCTCTGTAAGCCTGGGTTTTCTCATCTGTAAAATAGGGTTAATGATATTACATACTGGAGAGGGCTATTGTAAGGACTAAATAAAAGTAAAGTGCCTTAGACTAAATAAAAGTAAAGTGCCTTACTTCTGAGTTATAGAAACTTCTTTCTGCTATTGAGGAGGGAGAGAAGAAAACGACGGAGGTTGAGTGACTTGCTCAATGCTACAAAATGGTGGCACCATATCAAGAATGCAGATATTCTGATGTTAACTCCAAAACCCTTTCCATGACATTCAATATCTCTCATTCCTAGGTCTTTCAGAGACTGAAACTCCCCAGTGATCCCATGTTGGCAGGGCTTGGCCCCACACTGTACTGCTCACAATAGGTGATTACACTGTGATATGGTCAGGCAGTAGCTGCCTTCCTTGAGTCCCCTGCAGCATGAAATTGCTGTGTTAACACTTCACGCCTAGGAGTTAGGCTGCCCTTTTCCCTTCAGCCTCTTTTAAAATGTGAACACCCTAGCAGGGTAGGGGGGTAAAGAAGGAAACCCACATTGATTGAGAGCCTGTCATGGTTCAACCATTCCACAGAAGTCAGCTCCCTGCATGCTCACAACATTTGTGCAAAGCACGATGTTATTCCTGCCCAGAGAGATTAAGTAACTTGCCTGAGGTCACACAACTAGCACTGGATGGGATAAGGATTTGAACATAGAAGTCTGACTCCAGTGTCTACACTCATCATCACTAGGATGTAGCTCCTAATCGGATACTACTTCTATCTTATAGGAAGAGGAAAAGATTAATATTTACAGAGGACTTCTCCTGCATAGCACAGTTTATAGCTGTTTTGCCCTCCCTTGCTCATTCTCTATTCCATATCAACACAGATGTGAAACTTAATCCCTTTGTCATTTCCCACCCCCTCAAAAAAAAAAAATACTGCATATACAGCATTGGTGTGTAGGAGACCTTCCCCAAATATGCCTTTACACATAAATATACATTGTCTCATCTGACCCTTCCACCAACACTATAAGATAAACACCATTGCCCTTTGTTTTGCAGCAGGTGAACCTCAGAGAGG
The DNA here is from genome assembly GCF_000951035.1 of Colobus angolensis palliatus. Lineage (NCBI taxonomy): Eukaryota > Metazoa > Chordata > Mammalia > Primates > Cercopithecidae > Colobus > Colobus angolensis. Next base: position 6,552,473 of record NW_012111142.1, read on the forward strand.
TTAAGTAACTTGCTGAGTAACTATCTATTGAGTGGGAACTCAGCTAGCTCATCCTCTAGGCCACACTGCCTCCAAGTTTGCAGGCAGTGTCTAGTATACACCCCGGGGGCCTTAGTCAGATTCTTTTAGGATGTCATAACAAGCAGCTGGGGCCGGGCAGGCCCAAAGTTCAACCCCTCCAGAAAGAAGTCTCATTCACCAGGGTGGGGAGGTCACTGGGGAGTAATGAGGGGTGGTGGTGGGGGTATCCAACACAGCGAGCGGGTGGAGTAGGTTTGCAGAGAGTTTGGGATGGGAAGGAATGAAAGCTACAGGCAGGCTGTCAGTGTCAGGAATTTCAGCTATTTTCCAGACGATAAGCCTGGCCCACTGTGGATCTTGGAATCCAGCTATGTGTGTACCCAAGCAAGCCAGAGGTTCAACAGCATATGGCCCACAACAGGCAGGTGTGCCCCACCGCAGATGATAAAGGCTTACAGATAGAATGAGGCCAAGGAAGAATCAAGCAGGGCCCCTCTTGGGGTAACTGGAGAGGTGGGGTATCATAGTGGTTAAGAGAGAAGATTTCTGAGGTCACACCACCCGGGTTCCAACCTGAGCTTCTCAGTTTTTTAGCTATGTGACCTTGGAAAGTTACTTAAGTCCTCTGTGTCTCATGTTACTCATCTATCTAATGGAGATATTAATAGAATTGAACCCATAAATGTGTTATAGAGATGAAATAAACGAGAAAGAGAAAAGCAGTCCCTGACTTCTCGTAGGCCTGTGAACAGGCCCAGCACTGGAAGCGAGGCCTCCGTGTCAGGTGCCGGCCGGGCCCTCACCGCTAGCTTGAGGTGTTCTCCCACGGAACATGAATAATCTCACAAGGGAGACAACATTTTTAATAAGACTATTTTATAATTTTTTTGCCAAGCATAGACAAAACATGGGGTCACTGTGCAAACCACGAAAATACCAAATAATCTGCCTCTCCCAACTAATATGAGTGATTGCTGCTTCTTTACTAAGGACCTCTTAGGCTTCCTTCTAGTCTTCTCTCCCTCTAGATAAGATTAATTAAAATACTCAATCATAGGATCATCTCCATTTCCTGGCAGCACCCAATACAGGGCAAACCCCCACTTCCGTAAACTCTCCATTATCACCTAACTCGAGCTCGCATCATGTAAGTCCTTTCTAATACCCTCTACTGAGGCACCCCATGAATCCCGACGTGATTTCTCCCACATTGCAACACATCAATAAGCTCAATTTTGTTCAACTACAGTTGTGTTCCCGGTGGTCTTTGGCTGGAGGGCATGGATGTAAGTTAATAATTGGAAAGCAAGTAGAACAGTTCCTGGCACAGGAAGAGTACCATGTAAAGGAGGCCATCATAATTACTGGGTGGGTTACCAAGGCAGACTCAGGTACAGGAGGGAAAGCAACAGTCAGGACAGAGGCCAAGTGGAATAGTGGATTTAAGGCCAGGGAACTTCAACTTACATCCCTTCCTACTACTCATAACAGTAACTAACATGCTATCAAACACTTCAGAAGGGCCAGGAAAGATATTGAGCATTTGATGTGAATGATCTCACATATTTACTGTGTTACCAGGGGCAAGTTGCTTGACCTCTCTAAGACTTAGTTTCTCCGTCTGTAAAAAAAGGGAACAAGAAAAATACTTACCTCATAGGTTTGTCCTAAGGCAACAATGAGAATGTAAGTGTGCTGTAGGCTAGGAAATTGTATAAAAATATGACTTCAATGGGCAAAGTGTGGGCTACAGGCATAAGGCTGCCTGGTTATTCCAACTTAAATCCAAAGTTGGCAAGGGAGAGAGAGCTAGGCCGATTTAAAGTAAGGTCACTTAAATTCCTGTATTATTTTACATTGGTATTGTTGAGACTGTCTGACAGTGAACTTTGTTGCTTTGCAACAAGAGGGGAAGAGCATCACTCTCAGGATTCCCTTCATGTAGCCTCACGCTGCCACGGAGTTCCTTGTCTGGGGAGACCAGGAGTGATGCAAGCTCTGTTTCATGTCCCTTACTCACATAAGCAAGAAACTTGTTCAAGACCTGGTTGCTTGGACAAAATGAATATATACTTAATTTTTACTCTAAAGAAGAAGGGGGGTATGAGACCATTGTAAGTTATGACGGGGACATTATCAGTCCCTCTGAAGCTGCTTCCTGCAGAGCAGTCTCTCACTTGGGAACTCAATCAGCTGTTGAGGACTGAGTTCTTGCCCAAAGTGCTTGTTCATGTGTTGGTGTGAATTAACGCCCGCCCTGTAAAGCCACAAGCATTAGGTAGGGTACGGGGTAAGTGTACCAGGGATCCCTACACTGGACTTATGTGAAACAGAACTTTATTTCTTGCTTACCTAATAGTCCAGAGGAATGTAGTCAGGTGAGTGGGGTGGCTCTGCTCCACAAGGCACCCCAGGTGACTTTCAACTTGTTTCTGCACCATTCCTACAGTGTTGGCTTCATCTCTGGTTGAGGCTGGGTTACGGTCTTATTCCATTTCCAGCCTGCAGGGAGAAAAAGTAGCAAGTCCAGCATAAGGGACTTTGTTTTGAAAGAGGGTGACCTGGAGGTTTCAGGCATTGCTTATCCTACATCACATCCCCACACTGCAAGGAAAGATGAAAAATGGAGTCTCCAGTTGGTGGACCATGTGCCCAGCTTCCATTTGGTAGTTTTATTATTCTAAGTTGAGGAGCAGAAATAGCAGAAGCAAGGAAAGCATTACAGGAAGGAATGCTGATCAGTTCACCCACTGGATCACTGAGCCGGAGCTACTTATCTGTACTGAGTAAATATCTGGGTGAAAAGCAGAGAGAGAGTTTATTCAGATGTTTGAATTACACAACGCCAAAAGTCAAATATTTCGAGCCATTCCAGCAAATCTTTATATTTTTTTGTTTCCCTGTAGATCTTGGCACTGGGCCGGCAGAGCCTAGTTTACATGATTTACTATGTGAACAGTCACATACACCCACATACCTATAAGCAGGTATGTACATACATACATAATATATACATATACACACATGAACATATAGGTTTCATATGCATAGCTTTTAATCATGTACTTACGGAATGTAAAACATTCTTTACCCTCCCTCTTTTTAGCATAATAATGAAATTGTTGAAAACAATGAAGTCTTAGGAACCAGAGATAGGGGTTCAAGTGTAGCCTATGACATTGGTACATGTTGTAACTCTGGGAAAGTTATTCAGTTTCTCTTGACTTCAGCTTCCACATTTGTAAAATGAGTATGATATTACCTGGTTTGAAAAATTGTTTTGATATTAGATAAAATACCGTACTTATTTGCCGGACATAATGCTTTAAGTATAGTTGGTACACAATACATATTAACTTATTTTATTATTATTAGGCAAGTGAGGCCCAAGCAAGTTAATAGTAAACTAAGAATTTTTCATCCCCTACTTCCTTCCTCAGTATAAAGCAAGATCCTTTTGAAACATTTGCTGCTCTCAGGTATACCTATTTCTTTTTAAAACTTGGTAAGATTTTTAAACTAAATTGTTTATTGAAGTATAATATCCATACAGAGAAGTACACAAATCCTAAGTGTATAGGTCACTGATTTTTTTCAAATGAGAATCTGTCCAGGCTATTAGCAGTTAAAAGAAAAAAAAAAAAAGAAGATTCCTAGTGCCTAGAAACCCCTTTCACTATGTCCCCTAAATACAATTGGTATTTTACATTATAGACTAATTTTGCCGTTTTATATTTTGTACAAGTAGAATCACAAATAGATATTCTTTATAACTGGCTTGTTTTTTCACTCTATGCACTATTTGAGACATTTATCCATATTATTTTTTGTAGTTATAGCTTGCTTGCTTCTTTTAAATGCTATACAGTGTTTTCATGAATACACTACAATGTGTTTATCCATTCTACTGTTGATGGACATCTGGGTTGTTCCTGGGTTTTGGCTATTATCAATAATACTATTAACAAACATTCTTGCATGTGTCTTTGGTGAACCCATTTCCACTGGGTACATACCTGCAAGTGGAATTTCTGAACGTTAGGATTTGTACATGTTTACCTTCTGTGCCATGCAGTTTTACCAAGTGGTTGAAGGATCTCCTACTTTTAACTCACAGGGACACGAGAGGCTTCCATCTGCTCCCAGTCTCTCCCTCACTGGACCTATACTTCCTGGAATCCAGGAATTTTACTATTTGGACCCAGTAGCATCAGGGTAACCCAATATATTAGTTATTTATTGCTATGCCACAAATCCCCTCTAAACACAGTGGCCTTAAACAAAAATACATATTTATTATTTCTTAGTTTCTGTAGCTCAGGAATCCAGGAGTGGCTTGGCTGATGTTTTAAGCTTGAAGTCTCTAATAAGATTGAATTTGGTGTTGGACTGAGCTATAGTCATCTGAAGGGTTGCCTGGGCCTAGAGGATCCACTTCCATGGTGGTTCTCTCATATGACTGGCAAGTTGGTAGTGGCTGCTGGCAGGAGGCCTTAATTTTTCTGTGTATGAATCTATCTACAGGGTTGCTTGAATGTCCTCACAACATGGTGGCTGTCTTCCCCCAGTGGAGCAATCCAAGAGCCCAAGGTGAAAGCAGCAATGTATTTTATGACATTGCCTTGACATCACACACTGTCATTTTCTCAGTATTTTATTAGCCATAAACTAATCCTTATTCAATATGGGAGGGCTCTATAGAAGGGCATAGACTCCAGAAAGTGACACTTATTAGGAGTCCTTTTGGAGGCTGGCTACCACATCATTAAGCCCTTCCTAACACCAAATAAAGACCTTTCTTTGTGATAATTGGAGCTATAAGTGATTAGCACAGGAAACAGGTAAATTGTGATAGACATGGAGAGAGAAAGAAGAGGAAATACAGAGAATAAGTTAAGTCCAGAGAGAAAGGCAGACTTGAATAAAGCATCCAAGAGGCAGCTGGGTATCTGGGCAGCAGTGAATGAAAAAACAAAATACATGTGTGTGGTGGTGTTGGGGTTTGGGGACTGTAAGTAGAGGCCATAAAGTGCTTTCATTTACTTACTAATTAGATTAGGATTTTCACCGATGAAGACTCAACTCTGATATCGTTTGGATAAAAGTATTAGCCCAACGTATTAGCAATTTTTCTCATAGGCCATGTAATTTACCTTCCATCCATTCATGTATCCATCTTGAATTAAGCATGCAGAAAAATGCCAGGTGTATTCTAGAGGGTGATGGGGGATGCAGAAATGAGCAAATACACAAACCCTGACACAGGGGATGAGAGAGGGAACTAATATGTATTGAGAATCTGTTGTGTTCTAGGACAGTCACATTTATTATCTTAATTCTCATAACTACTCTAGATGTTGGTATTATGGTTCCCATCATGCAGATGAATAAACTGAGGCTTGAGGGTTTAACTAACTTACTCAGAGTTAGAGCTGAAAAGTAGTGAAGCTGAGTGTGCTTGTACAAAGTGAGTAAGTGCCAGAGAAAAGTACAGATACAGTACAATGGCGTTCAGGCAATGGCGTAAGTTCTGTTGCTTGGGGAAGTAAGAGGGAGCTTCATGAGATGGTAGCATTTTAGCTGAGTCTTAGCAGATGATGGAGAAAGGCCATTTGTCAGGTGTAAAGTATATCAAAAACAAAAGCATAAAGGGAGAAATGGATAATTTTAAATAAAATTTATAGGAGGCCATTGGTTTGGACTGAGCTCCTGTACCAGGTCCAAAAGACCAAACCAAAATGGAATCATTCATGTTAAAGTTCCACATCACCAAGCTGAGACAAAACTGTTTATCTGACTTTCTGATAAATCAACAGAGTGAGAAAGAATAGCCAAATCCTCAAACAAGCTAGTTTTAGCTGGCATGATAATGAAGTTCCCTCTGCTTTGACCTTTATAAGGAAAGTAACTTTGAAACAACCAATCTGATTTTTGTTTTCTGTTTCTGCTTTCCTTGGCCCCCTTTCTGTTTATAAAACCATCTTCTGCTTGGCTTATGGGAACACTGAAACTGCTTTGTAGAATGAGGTGTTGCCTAATTCTGGAAACAAACAAAAGTCAATTAGGATCTCTAGATTTGTTGTAATTTTGTCTTTTGACAATATTAATATGCACAGAGAAACACACAGATATATACAATGTGCCTTAATGAAACATGCATAAAGAAAAGAAGTGGTTCATAGGGATGAATAAAATGGGTTTAGGCCACACAAACACTGGACAGATGCCAGGCCTAGTAGTTCTTTAAAACAGCAGAGAGTCAGAGAAGGCTAGATCATTATTTTTACAACTATGAAGTCCCTTTTGTTCGTTTGGATAACATCTTCTTCAAGGTTTTTCAAAATTAAATTATGAGTGCACCTCTGCATACACATAGCAAAAATCGTAAACTGACAAACTGTGTGAGATTGTCCAAATTACTGAATAAAAAATGAGAAATACCATTGATCAATGACAACGCCAACAAGTGTACTTTTATTAACTAAGTTGTGAAATCTTGGGCAATGAGAACCCCAGAGTGAGGAGGCCAAGAAAGGGATAGGATATAAGTTTTAGACATAAAACAGATTAGCAAAAGAAACAGCAAGGTATTCTAATGGTCAGGTTGCTGCTAGTTAGAGATGAGAGAACTCCTAGAAAAGACAGCAGGCCTTGAGGTTACTGATTTCCAGAAAAAAATCCAAGGATCTCAGATCTAAGAAAGGCTCAAGGATTTATTTACTCTACCTTTGTGATTTATATATGAGAAAACTGAGGCAAAGAAATAGGAGTCACTTGTCCTTTTAGAACAGAGCTCCCTCTGAGATACCTCAACCTCATGAGAATAGGATGTAATCCTTAACCTCAAGAAGGCTGTGAGAGTGGACAACTCTTTGAAAACTGCTAAGTGTAAAACACGATGGTTATGAGTAGGTGTGTGTCCTCTCCAAATTCAGAATTTGAAGACCTAACCTCCAGTACCTTATGATGTGACTTTATTTGGAAATAGGGTCAGTGCAGATGTAATGAGTTAAGATGAGGTCATAATGGAATAGGGTTGGCCCTGATCCAATATGACTGTTGTCCTTATTAAAAGGGAAAATTTAGACATGCACACAGGGACAATGCCACATGAACATGAAGGAAAGCAGAGATTGGAAAGATGCATCAACAAGCCAAGGAATGCCAAAGGTTGCCAGCAAACCACCAGAAGTTAGGAGGGAGGCCTGGAACAGATGCTCCCTCATAGCCCTTAGAAGGAATCAGCCCCATGGACACCTTGACTTTGGACTTCTCATCTCCAGGACTATAGACAATACATTCCTGTTCTTTAAGCCAATCTTGTTTGTGGTACTTTGTCATAGCATCTCTAGGAAACTAATACAATAGCTGTAAGATTACATAGGAGCCACAGGAAGTTGGAAGTGTGAAGGAAGGAACACTGCATTAATAAAATGTTAAGCCGTGCATTATTTCATTTAAACACTGGGTGTGTATGAGGCACCTAGCTTGATCCTAAAGTACACACATGTAGAATTAGAATCAGACTCTTCTTGCCTTTGAGAAGCTCAAAGCGAGGCCCAGTGAGGCACATAACACAAGTAAATGTTATGGGGTCCTAAAGGAATGAAATAGAAAAGGTTTGAATGTAGAAGATGACATCTGAGTCAGGCTTTGAAGAATGAGTGTGTTTGCTTGCTGGTTGCTTAACAGAGCTGATTGTTTCTGCCACCAGAAAGGGCCTCCTAAAATCTCCTGCCTGGTCCATATAGCCATCGAAAGGGCAAAATCGCAGACATGCTAAGTTTGTTCAATCCAGCAGATCAAACAAACAGCTCTAACAACCCAGGCCAATTGCCTTGCTCCTCTGCCCTAGTTGGACTGCCATTTATAGGAAAAATGGAAACAGAGATGCTGACCTCTGGCTGCTCAGGCCTGAGTCCCCCTGGAGCTTCAGGCTCGTGCAAGAACTGGCTTCAGAAATTTACCCCTGTGGGGGGTCTTCCTATTCTGGCTGCTCAGACTTCTCTGCTGTGCTAAAACGTCAGATTGTGTTATTTATGTATTAAAAACAAAGACAAAAAAAAACCTTTTCTTTCTAAATGTCCCAAGCATGGAAAGCCAAGCCTTCAGCAGGTCATTAATATGTTGATGTTTTGAAGGACTAAGCTTCCAGGCCCTGAAACAGGAGCCAGGCCTGCTGGCCTTGGCCTTGAGATCTCTTGGCTCTCCCTATTAAGGCCCCGCAGGCTCCTCAACTTTAGCTCCTGGCGGTCACTGCTCTGAGCAATGCTGCTAAGGAACACAGCGAAGAACAGAGCCAATTACAACTGGAGCCACGTCTGCCTCTGTGATGATGTCAAATGTGCTGAGGGGAGGGAGGCCTCTCCTGACTCAGATTACCTCTCCAGTGGTCTGACATGTTCCCTGAAATTCCATTAAGATGATGGAACCTATCCTCTATGTTATCCTTTTTATTTTTCTTTTTTTGAGACAGAGTTTTGGTCTTGTTGCCCAGGCTGGAGAGCAATGGCACGATCTCAGCTTACCACAACCTCCGCCTCTTGGGTTCAAGTGATTCTCCTGCCTCAGCCTCCTGAGTAGCTGGGATTACAGACATGCGCCACCACACCTGGCTATTTTTGTATTTTTTAGTAGAGATGGAGTTTCTCCATATTGGTCAGGCTGGTCTTGAACTCCCGACCTCAGGTGATCCACCCGCCTTGGCCTCTCAAAGTGCTGGGATTACATGCATGAGCCACTGCACCTGGACTCCTTCTATGTTCTTAAGGGAGAACAATGGAATGGGATGGGGGCAGGACAGAAACCAGAAGTCTGCTTTCCTTGGCTGATTGCACTGGTCAGGGCCTGCAAACTCATTTGCCCCAAGTCCTAAGCTCCCTTGGGGTATTGCATGAGCCACCATCCACTATGGTTGTTGCCTGTCTGGCCCCTCCAGGCATTTGTTTTTGTAACTCTTGCTCATCCCATCCCTACACATGGTTTTGACCACTACCTGGGTGGAAATATTTCAAAAATTTCCATCCCTAGCCCATGCCTTTCTTTTTAAGTTCATGACTCTTCTAATTGCTTGTCCCCAAGTGCTTCATCCTTAACTAACTCATCATCATTCCTCATAAAACAACCCCTCTGTAGTTTCCCAAGTCAGAAACCTGGAAAGCATCCTTGAACCTTACCTTCTAGCATATCCAATTAGTCACTACATTCTGCTAACCTTACTTCCTAAAAGTTTCTCATAACTATTTCCTCCTCTCCATTTCTTTCTAATACTATCCTAATTGGTAACTACATCATCTTTTGCTTAAACTATTACAACAGCTTCTAAAATGTCTCCCTACTATCAGCTCATCTCTACCCAGTCCATTCTCTATGTGACAGCTAAAGTATTTTTGTAAATGTAAATCACACTATAAAACTAGGAATAGAAAAAAATACCTCAATGTAATTAAGGCCATACATGAAAAACTCACACCTAACCTCATACTCAGCGGTGACAAACTGGAAGTTTTTCCTCTGAGATTAGGAATGAGAAAGATGCTTTTGCTACTTCTATTTAACACAGTAGTAGAATTCCTGTCCAGAGCAATTAGGCAAGAAAAACAAATAAAAGGTATCCAAGTTGGAGAGGATGAATTAAAATTGTGTCTGTTAGTGGATGAGGTACGATCTGATTTAGCAAAAACTTTGAATTCCACAACAAACTGCTAGAACTAATAAATCAGAAAAGTTGCCAGATACAAAATTAATTCACAAAAAATCAGTTGCATTTCTATAAACTCAACATAGGTAATATGAAAAAGAAATTAAGAAACAATTCTATTTGTAGTAGCATCACAAAAATAATAAAATAGAAATGAACTTGACCAAGGAAACAAACGACTTACACACTGAAAACTATAAAACATTGTTGAAAGAAATTGAAGACGACACAAGTAAATGGAAAGACAGCCTGTGGTGATGGATTGGAAGACTTATTATTAAGACGTTGACACTACTCAAAGCAATCTATGGATTAAATGCAATTTATATCAAAATCTCAATGACTTTTTTTCAGAAATTTTTCGATGTTTTTCCTAAAAATCTGTTCTAAAATGTGTCTGATACTTTGAGGAACCCAGCTAGTCAAAATAATCTTGAAAAAGAAGGACAAAGTTGGAGGTCTTGACTTCCTGATTTCAAAACTTATGGCAAACTATAGTAATCAAAACAGTGAGTCCAGGGATGGTGACTCATGCCTGTAGTCCCAGCAACTAGGGTGGTTGAGTCAAAAGGATCACCCAGTAGTTCAAGGCAGCAGTGAGCTATGATCACGCCACTGCACTCTAGCTTGGGCAACAGAGCGAGACCTCGTCTCTTAAAAAAATGAACAAACAAAAAGCACACACAGAAAACAGTGATGTACTGGTATAAAGGTATAAAGATAGACATAGACAAATGGAATAGAATAGAGAACCCACAAGTACACCGTTGCATATATGGTCCAGTGATTTTCAACAAGGGTGTCATGACCAGTCAATGGGGGAAAAGGCAATCTGTTCAACAAACAGTATTGGGAAAACTGATTATCCGCATTCAAAAAAATGAAGCTGGACCCTTACTTTACACCATATTCAAACTTAAAATTGATCAAAGACCTCAACAAAAGAGTTAAAAATATAAAACTTTTAGAAGAAAACATAAGGGAAATTGTCATGACATTGGATTTGGCAATGATTTTTTGGATATGACCTCAAAAGTACAACAGAAGAACAAATAGATGTTAGACTTCATCAAAATTAAAAAACTTTTGTGTGTGAAAGGCCACTATAAACAGAGCAAAAAGGCAACATATAAGATGGGAAAAATACTTACAAATCATACATCATATAAAGAATCAATGTCCAAAATATATAAAGAACTCCTACAACTCAACAACAAAACAACAATCCAATTTAAAACTAGGCACAGAACTTGAATAAATATTTCTCCAGAAAAGATATTCAAAAAATGAATAAGCACTTAAAAAGATATTCAGGCTGGGCGTGGTGGCTCAAGCCTGTAATCCCAGCACTTTGAGAGGCCGAGAGAGGCGGATCACGAGGTCA
>NW_012111142.1:6564363-6589996 GCF_000951035.1 Colobus angolensis palliatus
TAGGAAAGTAGACTATGCAGCCATTGTGGAAAGCAGTATGGTGATTCCTCAAAAAATTAAACACAGAATTATCATATGATTTAGTAATTTCACTTCTGGATATATACCCAAAAGAATTGAAAGCAGCACTCAAACAGATATTTGTACACCCATGTTCACAGCAGGATTATTCACAATAACCGAAAGGTGGAAGCAACCCAACTATTTACAGATGGATGAATGGATAAACAAAATGTGGTATACACACAATTACAGAATACATGGAAAATGAGGTATATGTATAGTGGAATATTATTCAGCCTTAAAAAGGAAGGAAATTCTGACACATGGCTACAACATGGTTGAATCTTGAGGACATTATGCTCAGTGAAGTAAGCCAGTCACAAAGAAAGAAATAATGTTGATTCCACTTATATGAGGTACCTATAGTAGTCAAATTCATGGAGACAGAATGTAGAATAGTGGTTTCCAGGGTCTGGGAGGAGGGGAAGATAGGGAATTAGTGTTTAATGAGTACAGAGTTTCAGCTGGAGATGACAAAGTTCTGCAAATGGATGGTGGTGATGGTTGTATAACAATGGGAATATACTTAATGCCACAAAATGTTATACTTAAAAATTGTTAAGCTGGGCACGGTGGCTCACACCTGTAATCCCAGCACTTTGGGAGGCCGAGGTGGGCAGATCACAAGGTCAGGAGATCAAAACCATCCATGCAAACATGGTGAAACCCTGCCTCTATTAAAAATACAAAAAAAATTAGCCGGGCATGGTGGCGGGGGCCTGTAGTCCCAGCTACTTGGGAGGCTGAGGCGGGAGAATGGCGTAAACCCAAGAGGCGGAGCTTGCAGTGAGCCGCAATGGCGCCACTGCACTCCAGCCTGGGTGACAGAGCGAGACTCCGTCTCAAAAAAAAAAAAAAAAAAAATTGTTAAAATGAGAAACTTTATATATATATTTGACCACATAAAAATATAAATCTGGTATGTTACTCCCCTGCTTAAAATCCTTAATGTTGTCCCATCACCTTTGGGGTAAAGGTCACCTCTTTAGTTCACAAACAAGGACTTTCTTCATCTGATCCCGTGTATATTCTCATCTCATAACTTCTTCTATTTTACCTTTCTTGTTTCAGGAACAAGTAAGTTCTAGTAGTTTCCCAAAGAGGAAGGTGGTTTAGTCATCCTGATCGTACTCAAGCAGTTTCTTCTGCTGATCTTCACAGTTCTCAGCCCTGATTACACAATAAAATCAACCAGAGAGCTCAAATCAATACCACTGCCTGGGTACCACCCAAAACCAATTAAATTAGGAACTCCTCTGGAGGAGATCCAATCATTAGTATTTTTCAAAGTTTCCTAGATGGTTTGAATGGATAGCCACTGCTTTAGAATATAATTTCCCACATGTCGGAACCTGGCTAGTTAGTTCATTTATTCTTCAAAATCCAGCTCAGGCATCTCCTCCCTGAAGAAATCTTCCCTGATGCCACCTGCTAGGCTGGGTCTGGCACCCATGCTCTGGGCTTCTGCAGGCGCCTGTTGCAGTTCTCACACTGTATTGGAGGTGTCATAAACTTCTCACTCTCTCCTACCAGGCAGAACTCTTTGAAGGCAGGGATGATGTTTTACTCATCCTGGTTGTCCCTGTTCCAGAGCAGGATCAGGGCCAGCAAATGCAAACTGTCTTCCCTTTCCCTTACTTCCCCTTGATAAAGGTCTTCACATACGTTTTCTCCTTTCAACAAAGGCCCCCCCAAAATGAGAATATCTGCCCAGTGAGTCACAGCAATGTGGCAAAGGCAGAATTACAATGAGTTTCTCCATTAGCCCGGCCCAGGCCTCTTCTTACTTAACAGCATAATACTGTATGTGAAAATCAACAAAAGCACCCCTTAAGAACTTTCCCAAACTCTCCCTGAATCGGCAGTTGGAGGGTGACTCATCCTCAGGAGTACTGAGGGGGCTTATCTGGTGCATGAGTCTGCACACCTAGTGGAAATGTGTGGTTCAATGAATGGGATTTGAAAATTGGGATTTAGAAATCAGGAGGCAAGAGTTTTGGGCCTGGACCTCATATGATTTATTTGAACTTTCACAAATGAAAATGCCTCTTTGAACTTCAGTTTCTTCATCTATTAAGTGAGGATAGCAGTGCTTTGCTTTCTAGCTCACAGGGTGTTTTGAAAGTCTGAAATCAGACCATGAAGAATATATAAATGGAGGTATATTCACACAATGAATCTTATACAACAATGTGAATGAACAGACTATAATTCTATGCAATGTCACAAACATAATGTTGATGAAAGAAGCCAGACATAAAAGAGTATAATAATTCTGCATGATTATACATATATAAAGTACAAAAGTAGACACAAGTGGTCTGTGCTGCTAGAGGTTAGGTTAGTGGCATGGTGATGGTGAACAGCGACTGGAAGGAGACATGAAGGGGCCCTGCAGGGGTGCTTCATCTGAGTGCTCATTGCTAAGATGTATTCACTCTGCGAAAATTCATCAAGCCATATCTTTATATGTGTACTTCTCTGTATGTATATTATACTTTAATTAAAAGTCTTTTAAACTCTAAAACAAATGAGGCTCATAAAACATACAACACTATATAATGACAATACATAATAATGACGATATAGGTATATATAAAGATATATAAACATATGTATGTAGTATCTACACACACACACACACACACATAATCCACTTTTGTCGATGTCTTCTACTAAAGGCACAGTGGTAAATGCATTACACATATTATCTCATTTAACCTTTACAGAAATTCCATTTAACAGAAGAGGAAACTGAGACCACAGAAAATAAGAAATTTGCTTAAGATTATTCTGATCTTGGGCAGAAATGGGCTTTTCTCAAAGTCAGATTTCTGGCCAATTCAAAGTAAATAATTAAAAAGGGTACAGGCTTTGAGATCAGGAAGAACACTCACTAATTCTGTGGACTTGGACAAGTTTCTTAACCTTTCTGTTGATTCAATCTCCTCATCTTTTGCATGGAGATAATAATACTTGACCTTTTGCAAGTCACAGGTGGTGAGGACTAATTAAAAAGAAATGGGGGAATAAAAAGAAGATAAAGATCTATGACTCAGTCACTCAGGCTCTCCTGAAATACACAGGAAAGTCGGAAAATGATCTGCTTGGAGGGGTAAAACCTACTCTGGAAATGGGAGGAAACAGAAATGGAAGTAGAAATAGAGAAAGAAAATGAAAATGGAGGTGAAATCAACATATGATAAAAGATTTTGGAAACTCTTTTGTCTCATTTATTCATGGGAAAGGAATTATAAATACATGTATCATGCAAATCACCCTTAAAAATAATTTTAAAGACAATTTCTAAGGCAGTATGGTATAGTAGAGAGAGTACCCTGAGTTCTAATTCTAATTTCACAACTTCAAATCTATGGTTACATTTGGAGATGTCATTTAAATTCTCTAAATATTTTGATCCCTATCTGTAAAACAGGACTATTAAATACCTACCTGACTTCCTGGGGAGAACAAATTGAGAAAATACAGAAACAAATAATTTGAAAAGTTAAAGTACCATTTGGGTCCAGCTTAAAGTCACTTTTACTAGCCATATGACTCAAATCATTTCACATTTCTGAAGCCATTTACTCATCTGTGAAAGGCATGAAGATTGAACCTGTGTCATAGAATTGTTAAAGGGATTAAATGAAATACTGTAGTTAAATGCTTAGCATAGTGCCTGGCATGCATTCAGGACTCGGTAAGTGGCTGTGTTTATGACAGATATCAATGACGACAGCAATAGAAACATTACTGCTGGGAAGTTTTTTAAAAGGTAAGATATATCAGGCATTTTAGAGAAAAGAAGAATTCATAAAAAATGTTAAAGTTCGTGTTTCCCTGACTTTTAAATTTGTCCTTACCCTGAGAAACTACAACTGAATGGCATGCCTCAGGGAATGTGCTTCTCTGTGAATTTTCTTTGACTCTACAAGGTTAGAAGCCTCCCGTCTCCTGTGATTGAGCACTCCCAAGACATTGGATCATTTCCTGAACTTCATTTATTTAATAACTAATCTTTTATTGCCTCCTCGTTTTTAAACCTGGCCAGTCTCGTTCCCACTCCCACCCCCTTTCAAGGTCTCACCTCTTTAATCATTTGGATAATGCTGAGACACACTACAAACCATTTTAATGGAGGGCTGATAAGTGAAGGCCATTTTTCCTCCCGTCTGCTTCTCAACCAGCAGTATTTCGGATGATTTTCAATAATCCCAGCAAATCCTTCATGTCATTCTCCCACAGCCACCTAGTTAATATTCCCAGTCAACAGGTTTCTTTGGCTCTTTTGTCTGGGAAAGGCTGCTACACAGGGCCCCCAGAACAGCAGAAAAATGAGTCTGTACCTAGAATTTGCAGAAACAAAACCCTCAACTTCAAGATGAACATTTTCTCAAGTTAATAATAATAGCTACCATATCTGAGACATAATTCTGTGACAGACACTGTGCCAAGCACTGTACCTATATTATCATGTTTGATCCTCATAAAACCTACTACCGAATACCTCTCATGTTCATGTTATGGATGGGGAAACTTAAGCGCAGGACAATGTTACTCAAAGTGTGGTCATCTGAGCAACAGTATTACCTGGGAACTTGTCAGAAAGCAAATTCTCCTGCTCCACCACAAATGTATTGAATAAGAATCTCTAGGGGTGGTGTTCAGAAATCTATGTTCTAATAAGCCCCCGCTGGTGACTCCGATGCAAGCCAGAGTTTGAGAAGCTCTGGACTAGAAAAGGTGAGTAACTTGCCAAGTTCACAGCGCTAATGAGGGGCAGAGTGAGGCTTGGAAATCAGAGTCTGACTGACTCCTAAACCAAAGTCACAGGACTATGGAATGTGAGGGCTCACAGAAGTTTTAGAATTTGAAGTAAAACTGCCTCGTATAATAAAGACAGCTATTATTTCATTTAGCAAGATGGGCAGAGGTAGCTCAGTTCCAGGACTGGTTTAATTCAACAGTTCAGTGACTTATGCCTTCAGATCAGCAGCATCGCTCTCATTCTCTTGGCTTTGTCTGCATGGTCACAGGAGGACTGCAGCAGTTCCAGGCGTTGTATTTTGTTCCTCAATGCCAAAAGGTCTGAAGGTGGGGGCAGGGGGAAAGACCCTGTCTCTTCTTCCATATTTTCTTAGGAGCAATATTTTTTTTTTCCCTAAGAAGCAGTTTTCCCCAACTCATGCATTACTGACCAGAGAGAAGAGTCTCCCCCTCTCATGTGTTACTCTCCAGAATTCCATCCAATGCTAATTCCCAAACCAATCATTGGGAAGAAAGATGGAATAACATAGTTCAATAAGACTAAACAAGATTCACCTTACCTGAAGCATGTGGCTACTTGAATGAACACAGAGGGTGGAAGTGCTAGTCAGAGCAATGGATACAAATTATGAAATGGTGAACAATGTTTGGATTCATAGGATGAGATCAGATGATGGAAACTCATAAGAAATACAGAACCTGTAAATGTTTGAGTAGGAGAGAGGAACACATACAGGCACACATGCAAAGAGTCTGCTGGTGGTATGCAGGAGAGATGGGCACTGGATGTAAGAGTGGGAGTCTGTGTGACAGGCTGTGGAGAAGACCAGCTGTTGCTGTGACCTTGGTGGAATTTGCAAAGGGCTTGGTTTAGATAAGTGGCAGTGGGTATGAAGCATGGGTAAACATAACGGTCTTTTGGAAGGAAAATTGGCATGAGTGGGTGGCTGACTGGCCACAGAGAGATAAAGAAGGGGCTGAGTCAGGGTTATGAACTATTTCTACGTCTGTGACCAGTTGTTCTCTGTCCCTCTGGAGCCAGGATGGAAAGAAAAGTGCCAAATCCTGCAAAGAGACTTTAGGCAAGTTAAAGCAAAACTGTGCATTGTGTGATAGGTTATTTAGGGGTGTGTGCCTGAGTTCTTAAATTTGGTGCTTGACTCTGTGATTTAACAATAACAGTGCCATTTATTGACAGTCTAATATGTCCTTCTGTTTTTTATTTGTATTTATTTTTATTACGGACAATTTCAAACATGCACAAAAGTAGAGAGAATGGTATCATGAATCTGCATTTACTATTAGTCAGCTTCAGCATGGTGAAATCCTAATTAATCAATCTTGTTTCCTTTATTTGCTCACCTACACTTCCCTATCTCACCCTTACCCAGGTTATTTTAAGAACAGCTTTTCTGAGACATAATTCACATAATATACAACTTATTTATTTAAAATGTACAATTCAATGGTGTTTAGTATATTCACAGAGTTGTGCAACCATAACCATAATTTTAGAGCTGTAATTACATTTTCCCCAGAAGAAATCCTGTATCCTCTATTACCCCCATGACAATTCCCTCCCCCAGTACTAAACAACCAGTAAACTACTTTGTTTCTATAGATTTGCTCATTATGGACATTTTACACAAATAGAATCATATAATATGTGGTCTTTTGTGACTGGCTTCTTTCTTTTTTTTTTATTTTTTAATTTTACTTTACGTTCTGGGATACATGTGCTGAACGTGCAGGTTTGTTACATGGGTGTACATGTGCCATGGTGGTTTGCTGCACCTATCAACCCACCACCTAGGTTTTAAACCCCGCATGCATTGGTATTTGTCCTAATGCTCTCCCTCCCTTTTCCCCTCACCCCCTGACAGGCCCCAGGGTATGATGTTCCCCTCCCCGTGTCCATGTGTTCTCATTGTTCAACTCCCACTTATGAGTGAGAACGTGTAATGTTTGGCTTTGTACTCCTTTGTTAGTTTGCTGAAGATGATGGTTTCTAGCTTCGTCCATGTCCCTGCAAAAGAAATGAACTCATTCTTTTTTATGACTGCATAGTATTCCATGATGTATATGTACCACATTTTCTTTATCCAGTCTATCATTGATGGTCATTTGGGTTGGTTTCAAGTCTTTGCTATTGTAAATAGTGCTGTAATAAACATACGTGTGCATGTATAACTGGCTTCTTTCAATTAACATAATGTTTTTGAGGTTGTAGCATATATCTACTTCATTTTTTATTGCCAAACAATATTCCATTGTACAGATAAACTACATTTTATTTGTCCACTTATCAGTTGATGAACATTTGGGTTGTTTGCACTTTTTGGCTATGATGAAGAAGGCTGCTATGAACATTCATGTACAAGTGAGTATATTTTCATTTATCTTGGGTATATACCCAGAAGAGAATTTTCTGCACTATATAATATATCTGTTTAACTTTTTGAGGAACTACTAGACTGGTTTCCACAGTGGTTGCACCGTTTTACATTCCCACTAGCAGTGTATATGGGTTCCAGTTTCCTTGCATTTGCTCCAAAACTTGTTATTATCTGTATTTTCAATTATAGCTATCCTAGTGGTTGTGAAGTGGCATCACCTTGTGATTTTTATTTGCATTTCCCTGGTAGCTAAGAATACTGGGCATCTTTTGTTATGCTTATTGGCCATTTGTATAATTTTTGGCAGAAATATTTATTTAGATAATTTGCACATATTTTATATTGGTTGTCTTTTTATTATTAAGATGCATAAGTTCTTTATATAGTCCAGACAGAAGTCCCTTATCAGATACATAACTTGCAAATATTTTCTCAATTCTATGTGTTGTCTTTTCTCTTTCTTGATCGTGTTCTTTGAAGCACAAAAATTTTTAATTCTGAAGAAGTCCAAAGTTACCTATTTTTTCTTTTGTTGCTCATATTTGTAGTGTCATATTTAACACACACTTGCCTAATACAAAATCACAAATGTTTATGCCTTTGATTTTTAAGAAAAGTTTTATAGTTTTAGCTCTTACATTTAGTTCTTGATGAATTTTGAGTTAATTTTTTAATATTGTGTGAGACAAGGGTTCCACCTCATCCTTTTGAATGTGCACATCCAGTTGTCCCAGCACCATCTATTGAAAAGAATATTTTTTAAAATGATTGAATTTTCTTGACTCTCTTATTGAAAAATCAATTGACTTTTGTTGCAATTCCTTTTGGCATCTTCATCATGAAATCTTTTCCTGTTCCTGTGTATAGATTGGTATTGCCCAGGTTTTTTTCCCCAGAGGTTTGATAGTTTCGGGTTTTACATTTAAGTTTTTAATTCATCTTGAGTTAATTTTTGTATATGGTATAAGGAAGGGATCCAGTTTTAATATTCTGCATATGGCTGGCCAGTTATCCCAGTACCATTTACTGAATAGGGAATCCTTTCCCCATTCTTGTTTTTGTCAGGTTAGTTGAAGATCAGATAGTTGCAGTTGTGTAGACTTACTTCTGGATTCTCTATGCTGTTCCATTGGTTTATGTGTCTGATACCAGTGCCATGCTGTTTTGGTTACTGTGGCCCTCTAGCATAGTTTGAAGTTAGGTAGTGTGATGCCTTCAGATTTGTTGTTTTTGCTTAGAATTGTCCTGGCTATTCAAGCTCTTTTTTGGTTCCATATGAATTTTAAAATAGGTTTTTTCTAGTTGTGTGAAGAATGCCAATAGTAGTTCGATAGGGATAACACTGAATCTATAAATTGCTTTGGGCAGCATGGCCATTTTAACGGTATTGATTCTTCCTATCCATGAACATGGAATGATTTTCCATTTGTTTGTTTCATCTCTGATTTCTTTGAGCAGTGTTTCGTAGTTCTCCTTGTGGAGATCTTTCACCTCCTTGGTTAGCTGTATTCCTAGGTATTTTATTCTTTTTGTGGCAATTGTGAATGGGATTGTGTTCAAAAGCGAAAAATGAAAAATGGGATCTAATTAAACTAAAGAGCTTCTGCACAACAAAGGAAACTATCAACAGAGTGAACGGACAACCTACAGAATGGGAGAAAACTTTTGCAAACTATGTATCTGACAAAGGTCTAATATCCAGCATCTATAAAGAACTTAAACAAATTTACAAGAAAAAACCCAAACAACTTCATTAAAAAGTGAGCAAAGGACATGAACAGACACTTTCCAAAGAAAACATACATGCAGGTAACAATCATATGAAAAAATGCTCAACATCTCTGATCATTGAGAAATGCAAATCCAAACTACAATGAGATATCATCTCACATCAATCAGAATGGCATTTATTTAAAAGTCAAAAAACAACAGATGCTGGCAAGTTGCAGAGAAAAAGGAATGCTTATACACTGTTGGTGGGAGTGTCAATTAGTTCAACCATTGTGGAAGACAGTGTGGCACTTCCTCAAAAACCTGAAAACAGAAATACCATTGGACCCAGCAATCCCATTACTGGGTATACACCCCAAGGAATATACATTTTTATTGTAAAGAAACATGCATACGTATGTTCATTGCAGCACTATTCACAATAGCAAAGACATGGAATCAAACTAAATGCCCATCAATGACAGATTGGATTAAGAAAATACAGTACATATATACCATGGAATACTACGCAGCCATAAAAAGAATGAGATCATGTCCTTTGCAGGAACATGGGTGGAGCTGGAGGCCATTATCCTTAGCAAATTAACACAGGAACAGAAAATCAAATACTGCATATTCTCACTTGTAAGTGGGACCTAAAGATAAGAACCCATGGACACGTAGAGGGGAACAATATACACTAGGGCCTATTGGATGGTAGAGGGTGGGAGGAGGGAGAGGATCAGGAAAAATAACTAGTAGTACTCAGCTTAATACCTGGGTGACGAAATAATCTGTACAACAAACCCCCATGACACACGTTTCTGTGTAACAAACCTGCACATGTACCTCTGAACTTAAAATAGAAGTTAAATTAAAAACAAAACAAAAAAACAAACAAGCAAAAAAAAAACAGAAAGAAAATCAATTGACTATCTCCACCAATTACTTTGAAGCCAATCCCAAACATCATGTCAATTCACCTGTAAATATATCAGTACATATCTCTTAAGATTCAATGGTTTTGCATTGTGTCTATCTAATGCCTGATACTCACAACCACCATCAAGGTACCAGCATTCACATTTAACAGAAAAGGATACTGAGGCTTGGAAGTGCTGGGTAACTTGTCTAAGATTATGCAGCTACTGAAGAGACAGAGCCAGATGCAAAGGCTATGCCCTTCCTATGACACCGTCATCCAATGCAGCCAAAACACAGTGAAATATAGCAATAGCAAGGGCAGCATGACTCAGGCAACCCTTGTCTTCAGTTCCTTAAAGGTATCATTTAACTTGTTTACTTTCTTCACTGGCATCACCACCATTTTTATTTGCCCTTCATCTAGTATCCTGTTAATCAGGAGACAGAAAGACAGCTCTCTAAAAACCCGTAAATTACCTCTACAGAACACAGAGAAAAAAATGTGAGGTAGAAAAATAAAAACATTGGGGCAAAAGTCCGGGAATTTGTATCAATCTCAGAGGTGATACTCTTCATTCTGAAGTGAGGAGTGGGTTGAATAATCTTAATTTTCAAATAGAATTTGAAATGTTGCTTACTAGAAGGAACACTTGAATTATAAAATATTAGAATTGAAAGACATTTTCAGTAGTTTGTCAGAACTTTTATTTCAGACATGTCCATTGGCTTTTCAAAGGTGACACCATGAGTTAGTGGTGGAAAAGGGAGTCAAGGGCAGGTGCTCTGATTCCTATATTAGGGAACCTCAGATGTTTTGGGGTGTAGAGCTTACTGGGCATGAAGTGGCAGATGAGCTGCCCTCACCCCATAAAGGGTAATCTTATGAGACTCTAAATAAATTGCAGAAATTCAGAAAAGGGAGAAAAATCACTGATGATTGGGATTTTTCTAAACCTGCCCATGAGGCACAGTAATTTTCAAAGATCCATAAGGTAACAATCAATTCATCTTCTGAGTCAGAGGTAAGATATATAATCCAGGAATTGGAGAATATCAGGCAGATTCTGTCATCTTTCCAATAAGGCAAAGAAAGAAAGAGTTGGGTTCAGACCCAATTTCAATGTACTGCCTAGGACACTTCAGAAATACTGTAGAGACAACATGGGTTTGAAATAACTGAGGTGAAGAAGAGAGGTATAGCCTATGCTAGAATGGTTTAGGAGCTATACCAGAAGCCAGATTCCCACCAAGGTGGGCAGTGTGGGGGAGGGGATGTCAAACAATGATGTCACCTTTAGGACACTTCAGTGTCTTCCACCCAGCCCCTTTCTATACCTCAAGCAGCAGGTGCTTCTGGGAAAGGTCCTAATGGTAGCTTAGTATAAGTGTTGTAGCAAGACTTCAGGATCAACCAGACCAATGTGCACGTCCTGATTCCTTTACTATCCAGCTATGTGATCGTAGGCAAGTCATTTCACCTCTCCAAGCCTCAGTTTCTTCCTCTGTCCAAAGGAGAATGTTGTGAGGATTAACTGAGACAATGGTATAAAGCACACAGCACAGTTCCAAGCAGAGAGCAGATGTTTCACTTGAGATTTTTTTCTGTCCCCACTCTTTAGTCTTTAACAGCTTAGTATGAGTTTTAGTCTTCATGTCTCTTAAGACCTGTATCTTTCAGGATAGAATTAGGTATTTCATTCTCCTATTGAGAGATTTTAGACCTAAAGGGGCAGCCCTGCTGAGGAACCTGAGGCCAGAGTATTCAGGGCAGAGTCAATGTCTGGACTCTCCATTCAATGCTTCCTCCTTGGCGTCACCGTGGTGTGCCTGGGATGCTGGTTGCCATGACCACCTAATTATTTTCTCTAGGTCTGACCACCATGACAAAGTGAAATAAAACACTTGCCAAACTCCCAGCCAAACAAGCAGCAGCTGTCCAATTTGAAAAAACATCATTCCTGAACAATAATGTTTGGTTTCCCATCAATCACGTGGACTCATCCACAGAAATGGCTGTAGAGAGAAGCAGCTGTGGGGAAGCCAAGAATAGGAGCCGGAGAACAGAATGGAGCCAGGCTTATGTTCTGTGTCTCCCGTGGATGAACCATGCAGGAGTCACTCTTTGCCCACATGACATACTGATTAATTTATGGAGCCACTAAGTATGTCAATTGGTTTTAGGACAAGCTCTGACAACTATCCAACAGCAGTGGAGGGCAGAGAGAATGGCTTTTTGAGTCAGACGTCGGTGTCAATACCACTTTTGCCTCTGACTTGCTGGGTGACTTTGCCAAATTCACTTCTCTGAGGTTTACTTTGCTCATATAAAATGAAAGTAGGAATGCCTGCCCCATGAAGTTGTTGTGAGATTAAAGCAAAAAGCCTTAAGGATTTGGACAGCTTGGACCTAGTAAGTCCTTGATGAATGCTAGCTATGAATTTGTTTTTGAATCACAACACAGTCTAATATACCTACTCTTCCACAACGTATCAAGATTCATGACTAATGCTGAGAAGTACAGAATCCCATCCTAACAAATGGTCTCTTACAAATTATTTAGTACAACATTGTTCTTTTATGGAGGAAATGATTGTGATCCAGAAAGGATCAGACATTTGCCTGAGATCACACAGCTAGTTAACGGCAGGGCTAGGGTAAGAATGCCAGGTTTCTGACATCCAACCTAATACTTTTCCCAGCCTCCTTCAAAGTTTAAAAAAGAGAAGGAGGGAGGAGAATTAGCATTTATTGGGGAGCATTTATTATTCATAAATCTTCCTCATAAATGGCGTTATTTAATCATTATAGCAACAATAGACTGTAAGGGATTATTATCCTTATTTTAAAATGAACAAACTAGAATTTAAGCTGTAAAGAGCAAGAATTATGTCCTTCTTTTTTTATGTATCATTAGCAGGCAGAACAGTGCCTGGCACGTAGTAGGTGCCCAGTAAATATTTTTGAATGAGTCAGATAGCTAATAAATGTTAGAGCCAGGACTTGAAATGAAATCTGCCTGACTATAAAGCCCATGATTTTATTGAACTTGCCTTGAACTAGGATGTAGAAAGGAAGAAAGAAGAAAACACTCAAACATCTTTGAGACAGGTTTTAATGTAGGTGGGTTTCAATGTATTAAACTAGGCACTGTTCTAGAAATTATTTCATTTATTTTTCGTAACCACCAAGGTTAAGTGCTTTCTTTTTTAAACATATGAGGAAACAGAGATGCAGAAAACTTCAGTGATTCTTCCAAGGTAAAACAGTGAGTCAGAAAAATAAGGGCTCAGATTCTGGTTCCAGACTTTCATCTCCATCCTGGGCTCTTCTCATCCATCACAGTGGCTTATAGACTGCATCCAGAAGAAGGCTTCTGATGGGCCAGGAACATCTCTGGCCTGCCATACGATGGGAGGCAAGCATTGTCCCTCCAAGCTTGCCACTGAATGTTGATCACAATGCCCAGATCTGTGGTGGCTCTCTAGGACCAGAGGCACAAAAATAGAAAGCCAGTAAGTTGAGGGTGACTGGATACTTGGGAATTCTGTTGGGGCTTGCATCAAATCTGGGAGTTCTCTGCCTCCCCACTCCTAAATTCAATAACTAAAGTTCTCTGTTTCTTAAGATTTTATTAGTTGGCTTTCTGTTATCTGTAGCCAAAACTACTTCTAATACGCTGTACTTCTCTGGAGTGAGAGTGCAGTAAAGACTATGGCATTTATTGTCCATTTTCTAATAAACAGGTGCTATGGTCTGAATGTTTTGTCCCCCCAAAATCCACATGTTAAAACCTAACCCCTATGGTGATGGTAGTAAGAGGTAGGGCCTCTTAATTAGGTCATGAGGGCTGTGCCCTCATGAAAGGGATTAGTGCCCTTATAAAAAAGGCCTGAAGTGGCTCCCTCACCCCTTCTGCCATGTCACAACACATAGAAGGTGCCATCTATGAACCAGGAAATGGGCTCCCACCATACACCAAACTGACAGGTACCTTAATCTTGGAGTTGCCGTCCTCTAGAACTGTGAGCAATAAATTTCTGTTGTTTATAAATTTCCCAGTCTAAAGTATTTTGTTCTAGTGGCAGTCAAGCTTAGACTAAGATAGTCTTAGCCTAAGACAACAGGCAAATCTTCTTACTTCCAGAGTTCTCGGTGTTCATATTTTTATTAGTGGTAGGTATTTGTTGGTTGAAAGTATCAGAAAAGAACTGAAGCTAACTTGTAAGAATGAGAGGAAACTATAATAGGAATAAGGGGTGTCTCATGAAACCCAAATACAGGAATTTAGCTGAGCCTTGCAGTGGCCTAAAACCAAGATCTCAAATGCGTTTAGCAATCTGTTTCTTTCCAATGTTTGCTGTTCTGTGTGCTTCATACTTCTCTATGTTTGAAAAAATAGACTTTTTTTCAAAGTCTTTCAAAAATAGACTTTGTCATCATCAGTATTTATATGTAACATATTTAACCACCAGGGAAGAGGCTGAATCTTAAGCCCAATAAAAATTTCTAGAAGAGTAGAAGTGATTGGCTAAACTTGGATATTATGCCCAGTGGTATAACAACCAGCTCTGCGTAGATCACAGAAGGATCACAGAGTATGAACTTGGCTTCTTGGGGCTGATCCCCATACATCATGTGTATGATGAAGCAGAGGAATTCTGAGAATAGAGGGGCTGGGGAGGCAACCCAGAAGGTATCTATTATAAAGTTTCATCTCCTCTGTCTTCTTGAGGCATTCAGTGCTAGTTTCGGCTATTATCAAGGCTAAGTGGCAACCCTGCCTTTACTGCAGTTTGGTCATTCATTCATTTAACATTGAACAGGCTGGATTCCAGGCAGCAAGCATGGAGCAATGGACTAAGCTGGGAGTCACTGCCCTCAGAGATCTTATGCTTTCCCCCTTCAGGTATATATGGTGTCCTATATCCTTCTAATAAGTCACCCCTTTACCTAAGCTTATTTCAGATGGGTGTTTGTCACTTCCCATCAAAAGAGTTTTGAGTAGTAGAGAAATGGGTACTGGAAGTGGAAAGTTTCCACGACAGACCCCCATTGTAAAACTGGCTGAGTTAGGATGGAGTGGGGAGTTGTTAGGATGCTGCCATACGGAGTTGGAATATTTGCCATCTTTGTTAGGTGGTAGAAAATCAGTTGGTTAAAGAATTATCAGTTGTCTGCTAAACTCTGTATTTTATGAACTCAGACCATTATTCGTAAAATAGGAAGTTGAGGTGACCTGGTAGAAAATGTGAAAATATTTCCTACTTCTAATAAGTTATTGATTTTAGCTCATTTGATAGCAGATAGTGAATAGCTGGGTAGGTTTACAGCTTTGTTTAAAGAATTAATTTGCTTCTGCCTGGAGTTGGCAATTTGAACCATTGAATCAGATAAGCAACTGCCTTAAGAATACAGCCTCAACATTTGTTAGTGCATCAATTAGGATATTGGATACCTGGGAGGATTCAGAAGAATCGGGGAGACCTGATACTCCAAGATGGCTTCAGCAACTCTGCTCTTGTATCCTTGTGTCTGGAAAAGTTGAAAATGCACATTTAGATGAATAGTGAAGTGGAGACAGCAGCCACAGTTAGCTTTGCTCCACTACTCCAGCCTTTTGTTCTTCAAACTCAGAGGCAGAGGCCAATAAGCTAAGATTTAGGGAGATGTACAGAGTTCTCAGATTTGATACTGAGAAACTGATGCTACAAAAGTAAGATACAAATTCAAAAATGAAACTTTGGTAATTTTTCTGGTATTGGCTGCCAGCAAACTGAGTCCTTCATGTGTCTTCTGTGCCCTCCCCATGCAATCAATAGGCCTGGATGACAAAGGACTTAAAAGAGTTGTACTGCAAGAAATGTTCAAGCTTGGTAAACAGAAACCTGTGGTTGTTTGTTCAAATATTAAAGCAGCCCTTAGTCCACATTCATGATCCAAACAGAAATGAATTACCCAGGCGGTATAGTCTTCTATAATGAAATCCTCCTCAGATTTCCTCTTGATTTTGGCACTGATTGACACTGGCCAAAGGAAGTCTTTCCAGGGGGGTAGAACCCAGGGTGGCCTGAATGACTGGTGAAGGAACAAACAGATATCAATGAGAGTGAGTGGTCCAACAGAATCCAGAGGATACTCTGTCCTGGTGACTCAGTATCATGTTGCTTTCCCTGGCCCTCATTAAGAGAGTCTTCATATCCTTTATTTGCATGACCTTTGGATAATTAATATATTGGGTAGTTATTATTGGGTGCATTATTTAGCATGTAGGCTGCAAAATTTCAAGAAGTCTCAGTGAGTTGTGTTAAAGAGGAGGAATCAGCATTCACCAGACAACTTGGCTTGAAAATCACTGGCCTCTGGAGCTGGCAGCTGGATGAGGCTTTAAGTTTTCTCCTATTGGGAAACTATTGACTTTGGATGAAATGAAGTAATTTGTCCAACAATAATAATAGCTATATGTATTAATTCCTCACCATATGCCAGGCGCTGGTGTAAAGTTTTGTGTTCATGAGTCATTTAATTGTCCCAACTATCATATGAAGTAAGTTCTATTACTATCTGCATTTTACATAGGCAATTAAATCCCTCACTTAAAGTTGAACTGAGAGTCTATGGTGTGGGTTCTTAGCTATTATATTGTATTTCCTTTTAGGTAACTTACCTTACAGGATTTTGCTTTATTTTTCCCCTCCTATCTCCTACTACTGCATCTTCTTGACAGCCTTCTTCCACCAATATTTTGAGGTGCAACTGACATACAATAGCCAGTTCAAATCGATGAATTTTGACATATGTTTACACCCATGAAAACATCACTGCACTTCAGATAAGAAGGAACATATCCATTACTCCCCACCCACACTTTTCTCATGTTTCTGTAATCTAGCCTTTTCACTGCAATCCCTAAGTGATCACTGACCTCCTTTCTGTCACTATAGATCAATTTGCATTTTTGAGAATTTTATGTAATTGATATCATACAGTATATATTCTTTATTTTCTGCCTTCTTTCACTCAGCACAATTATTTTGAGATCGATCTATGATCAATAATTTATTTTTATATGTAACTATTATTTCATTATATGACTGCTCCTATGTATGGCGGTATACATCACAGAAGAAGTATAACTGCTGTGAACATTTATGTCCAAGTCTTTATCCAAATGTGTACTTTAAATAAATGTCTAGCAATGAAATGTCTGGGTTGCATGGTAGGTGTATGTATAACTTTTAAGAAACAGCTTAATAGTTTGCCAAAGTGGTTGTTTTTTTTACATTTTTCACCAGGAGTGTTTGAGAGTTCCAGTTGCTCTGTATCCTCACCAACACTTGATATAATTAGTCTTTCTATTGTTAGCCATTTTAGCAGGTATGCAGAGGTATTTCATTGAGATTTTAACTGGTGTTTTTCTAGTGAATAATGATGTTGGACATCCTTTCAGTGCTTGTTTGCCATCTACATTTCTTCTTTGCTTCTTCAAATATTTTGTCCCTTTTATCTATATTTGGTAGTTTCATTTTATTATTATTATTGATTCTAGCTCTTCCTTTTGGAATTTGCTTCCATTTCTCAAAGAGGATATTCTACAAATTGGAACACATATAAAGGAGGTACACATGGTTTAGTAGATAGGGCGCAAGTTTGGAAATGATCAGGTATATCTGGATATGAATTCAAGCTCCGCTACTTGATAAATTATGTCACCTAGGGCACCTCAGTTAATGTTCCTGAGCTTTAAGGTAACTTGTCTGTAAAGTAGACCTAGTGAACCTGTCTCCTAGTATTTCTATAAAAAATAACTGAAACATTCTTCTTTAACAAATGTAAGAACGATTAGAATCCCTTCAATGCCAGATAGTCATGTAAGATATCTGGAGTGGTGTCTTGCTTATTATTTCCTATTTTCTCTCTTCTTCCCTTTTGTACATACAATATATATATTTTTCTTCTTTCTTTCTTTTCTTTATTCTTTTTTTGAGATGGAGTTTTTTTCTTGTCACCCAGGTTGGAGTGTAATGGCATGATCTTGACTCACTGCCAAGATGACAACCTCTGCCTCCCAGGTCCAAGCGATTCTCCTGCCTCAGCCTCCCCAGTAGCTGGGACTACAGGTGTGCCACCTATTCAAATTAGTTAATTAAAAATTAGCATGCCCAGCTAATTTTTGTATTTTTAGTAGAGACAGTGTTTCACTGTGTTGTCCAGGCTGGTCTTGAACTCCTGACCTCAAGTGATTCACCTGCCTTGGCCTCCCAAAGTGCTGGGATTACAGGCATGAGCCTTAAATACATTTTTTGAAAGAGACTTATTATACATAAACACGCCTAACACACTCCAATAATACCACACCCCAATACTACCTGCTATGGTACCAGTCTCTCACTAGGGATTCAGGAACCCTCTGATCTGAGGCTTCTCTTCTTTGGACATCCTGTTTTTTCCCACCGCCCTCATCCCTTTCTGAGTACCTCCTAGTTTATATCTTGCTCAGATAGGGAAAAAAAAAAAAAAAAAAAAAAAACCACCACTACCAACAACAACAAAAATGGTCATTTAAAAATGTGTGTTGTTTTCTAAAACAATGGTAGAGAATTCCCAGTCTCTCTGTCCTCAGGGGCTTAAGATACAGATGATCATCAACAGCTAACAAGAAGGTTTGTTTCCCTCCATTGTGCACAAAACTTAGTAGTAGCTCTCTTGATCTCTACTCTTTCCCATGAGTTTCCATGGGAGCTGAGCTGCCTTTGCTGTGTTCTTGGTGGGGGAAGGGCAGGGTTGGGAGACTTGGTGATAGCTATTGCCCCTGGCTCTCTGACAAGAAAAGAGCAGCTTCCAGACAGGGTTCAACCTGAAAAAAGGATCCCCTGCTGTGCAGGAATTATTCACTCTAGGATATGCTTCCTGTGCAGTAACATCAAATATTCCCACTGGCTGCAGAAGCTCAGGATTTGACAGCTTAACTGTTTCATGCCCAGTCTGCATGAGCTACAAAAGGCCCTGCCATACAATGATGTGCATGTAATGGATGCCCTGTCATGGAGGTTTTCCTTTTCATTCTAATTTCCACCCTCAAACAGGTATTGGGGCCATCTCTTGACGTTGCTCTGTGGTTGATGTCACTGAGGTTTTATATGTGTCATCACTACAATCCTCCCAGGGGCTACTTCTTCATGCCTTCAATTCCTGTGGGGCTCATTCTCTGAGTCCTACCCACCCTGGACTAGCTCAACAACTGGCTTTGTAAAAGGGGCTAAGGGACCCTTGAATATCATAGTCTCATTGAAAAAAAAAATGCATTGTCCTCCTAGTGTTTTGGGGCTTAGGCCTTTTCCAAAGAATTTTGGTATTCTCTACTCTGAGGAAATACAACAATATTGTGTTGAAAAGGCCAGTGAGATATCTGAGACAGCTATTTCGCTCACTAAGTAGAAATCTAGTTCCTTTTGTGGAGAAATTCACAAAAATAAAAAGGCACAGATTACAAAGGGCACAATGGAAGGAGAAGTTGCATTAAACCCAGAGTCCTGCAGGATGCCACAGAAAGACTGGCTTAGACTCAAATGCTAATAGCCCCACTGATGAGCATAGACTACATGAACACAGAGAGACTGCGAGGACAACTTATGCACTCTCTCTACAGCTGGCAGGAGCAATCTTCCTGGAACAGCTCCCTCCTACCTCCCATCCTCTCTGTGCTTAAAAACTTCTGGGAATCTTACTTCCTGCCCCAAACCTTTTCAGACAAATGAATGGACTGAGAAGTTACCCTTCACAGAAACTTCAGAGCCTTACCTTCAGACAAAATAACTAAAAAACCAAATAAAATATTAAATTAAAATTTTTTGAGACAGAGTCTTGCTCTGTCACCCAGACTGGAGTGCAGTGGTGCAATCATAGCTCAGTGCAGCCTGGAACTCCTAGGCTTAAGTCATCCTCCCACCTCAGCCTCCCAAGTGGCAGGGACTACAGGCATGTGCCACTGTGTCTTGCAGTAAATTAATATTTTATAGAGCAAAGTGGGAAGACTAGAAAGAATAGCAGACAGAGTTTAAGGCACATCCAGAGAATGAGGATAGGAAAGAGGACTTGCCGAGGTCTGAGAATGTGCCAGGCCCTCCGTATACTAGGCCTAGTCTCACACATCTTCCCCTTCAACCCTCATGAGAGTCCTTTGGAAAAAGATTATAATCTTTAGTTTATGAGTGAAGGGATAGAGGCTTACAGAGTTTGGAGAATTTGTCTCAGATAACCAAGTGATTTGTACAGATCTAGGATTTCATCACAAGTCTGTCTGATTTCCAAAGCTCATGGATTTTTTTCCTGCATGCTTTTTAGCAACCCCTCTGGTCTCCAGCTATGTGTGCGTCAGACCCTGAGGCTGTGCTAGGCCCACCCATACTTGTTTTCTCCATTCTTCACAGTTTTTCTGAAGAGACTCATAAACTGGTGGGAGCTACCCCTTGGGGAGGTGGAGTTTTCCCTCTCCTTCTCTCCTGGACTCTTGTGGAGAACAGCACCTCCTTACCATGCTCCCACCATGAGGAGCAGGGTCTGAGTCTTCCTGTTTCAGACCTGACACTGCTGGTTCCAGTCATTCCTTCAATCCCTATTTCTTGTTGTTTTGCTGGTAGTGTGTATGTTTGTTGGTTTGTTGGTCCGAAAGCAGCTCTGTACTCAAATTTCATTTGGTGAATGAAGATAAATGACCTGCCCTGAGTCCACTGACAATCCCTTCTCCAACTTAGGTTAGTGGTCTGCCCACTTCTTTAAGGGGTTCATTTCCCAGAAGTCTCTCTTGACAATTTTGAATAAGGGCTTCATTTCCCAGAAGCCTCTTTTGACAATTTTGAATACTAAGAATACCAAGATAAATTAGTCGCAGTCTTGGCCTCCTACTAGTTCCCAGGAGGGTGAGGGAAATAAGTACTATCATGCAGTGTTCAATTCAAGAAATGGGAGCTATTCCAGGTATTTCAAGCAGAAAGGATTTTAATAGGGGAATTAGATGTTTATAAAATCATCCCAAGGGCTGGAAGTGTGGATTACAGGCTCTAGCAAGGACTTCCAGAGACAGCTACTACTTGTACTCCATCAGGAAGGGAGAATGTAGTCACCCAAAACTGTTGAACTACTGAGTTTTAGATTCTTGAATCTGTAACATATCACATACTTGCATTCTAAGAATCAGAAATCCAGCATAGGAAGCTGTTACTGCTGCTATTAAAACTAACTCTTGACGATTGTAAAACTGTTGATTTGTTACTAGAATATGATGCAGAAAAAAATTCATGTCTCCACAACTCTGTTCACCAATAGAAAATATCTGAAGCAGCAAGAAACTTTGCTTTGCTTCATATCCTGTATGTGTGTATCTGTTGGTGGAACTTAATTTGCATCCAGAACCTTATCTGCAAGGAAGTCTGGAAAATGGACTTATAGTATAGAAGATGAGAGCGGATATTGGGGGAATATTTAACAGTGTCTGTCACAGACTTATGCAAACTATGAAAGGCATGGTAGGTCACAAAGAAGGGAGAGACCAGTTCTATCTGGAGATTCAAACAAAGTGCAGAGAAAACACTTAGCTTGGGCCTTGAAGAATATCCTGTAGAAATCTGCCTTAAAGAGGGCTAAAGGACATTTAGAGCAGAGTAAACTTATGTGTCAGAGAAGGCAAGCATAGTGCACCTAGAACCATCCTGCACTTCCAGACAAGAAACAGAAGGGAGAAAAAGGATCACAGTGAACAAAGCAATTTGAGTGGGGGCAGGACCCAGTCCAGGCAGGCCTCATATAATTTGCTCAAGAGCCCAGACTTTCTCCTAATTGATCGGGGACCTTTGGAAGGATTCATGCGGAAGGACAACAAAATGAGACGCTGTTTTAGTCCATTTGTGTTGCTATAAAGAAGTACCTGAGACTGGGAAATTTCTCAAAAAACAAACAAAAAAGGTTTATTTGGTTTATGATTCTGTTGGCTGGAAGACTGGACACCTGGTGAAAGCCTCAGGATGCTTCTATTCATGGTGAAAGGCAAGGAGGAGCCTACATGTGCAGAGATCAAATTGCAAGACTGGAAGGCAGAGACAGCAAGAGGGCAGTGAGCAAATGCTTTTAAACAACCAGTTCAGAGCAGTAGTAACAGAGCAAAACTCATTCACCTCTCTCCATGCTGGAGGGCATTAATTTATTCATGAGCTATCCACCTCCCTGACCCAAACACCTACCATTAGGCCCCACCTACAACATTGACCTCCAACATTGAGGATCATATTTTAATAGGTTTCTGGGGACAGACATCCAAACTATAGCAGACAGGTTTTAGAAGGGTCACTCTGGAACCTGTCTGGAGGACGCACTGAGAAGGGGAGAAATCAGAATAAAGGGAACAATTGGGAGGATACTGCCGTATAGTAGACTAGACATAGTACCTAAACTAGATCTATGGATGTTGGGATGACGTAGAGAAATCCTGGGATATATCAGCAAGTTGACTCAATAGGAGTCTACCAAGCTAAAGAAATTGGGAACAATTATTGCTTTTACACTATGCACTAGACTCTATTCTATGCACTTTGCATGTATGAACTAAGTAGGTTCTATTGTCAATCCAAGTCTACATATGCAAAAACTTCTGCACAGCTGGCAAATGGCAGAGCCAGAATTTGAAACCAGGTAGTCTAGTTTTACAAAACAAATGCTTACTTTGCTCAATCAGTTCCTCTGCTGTCAGTGATAAAATCTGCTTTCCTGTACCTTATGAATCTTCATCCCACTTATTAATTCTGGTTTGGACCAGAATCAGGAGTTTTTATTTTTAACCCAGAAGTTCATGGATGAATTTTTGCAAATCTAGTGAACTCTGAAATTGTCAAGAAATTTTAATGATTTCTTAGCATTTGTGTATTGTTTACTGGGAAGTGGTAGAAAAACTTTTCAACAGATTCTCCAATGGGTCTTTGATCTAAAAATACTCATGAACATTGCTTTAGAGCAGTGTTTCTCAAAGTGTGATCCTGGAGCCAGCAGCATCAGCATCTCCTGGGTACTATTAGGAATGTAGTACCTATCCCAGACCTACTAAATCAGAAACTCTGGGAGTGGGACCCAGAAATCTGTGTTAATAAGTCTTCCAGATGATTCTGATGTGTGCTCAAGCTTGATAACCATTGCCCTAGAGCAAGCATAAACATGAATAATGCGGCAATAGGGTCTGTTCACTGGCCTGGGTGAGACATCCACAGTGGATGTGATACCAAGGAGGGGAGAACAAAATCATAGAAGGCTGAGATCTTCTTTGGATACTCCCAGGAAGGAAACACTGAGACATAAACTTTGAACCGAGCCGATATTTTGGACAAGGCACTGATGTAGGACTTCTGTGGAGCTCAGAACAGGCATTTCTGGGAGATGCTGAGCTCTTGACTTGCAGCTTAGAAGATGCGACCTGTAGATTCATGCATCATTCCCCAACCCCTCGGAGGCTAGCCGTCCCCCTCTCCCATACAGTTTCTTCTAGGGCTAGAGTTTAGATATCTTGTTTCATCCAAGGTACACAGAACTCTAATGACATTTCACAGAGGATACTTGCCTGGACTCCCAGGGCATTTAGTATCACTGACACCCTAACTACTCACTGTGAGGTGCCAGGGCCCTGGCCCATACATTTGCCCGGCAGCACAACAGCTGTGCAGTCTGTGCAGGATTCATCCCTGAAATGCCAGTCTCTTTCAATATCTTCCTTGAAACACAAAAAGGTCCTGAAACAACCTGCAGTGCTTGGCAATGGAAGTGGTGAGGAACTCTGTGCCCTACTCCCTTGCAGCCTGTCCTCCCCCGGGACCAAGGCTCGGCCTCTTTCTTTCTGCTAAGTCACAAAGCTGGAAAGTGCTGAGGGTAGGGAGAGAGCCTGTGCCTGCTGGTTGGCTTGGAAAGGTTCTGGGAATTCATTATGATCTAAACAACTATTCCAGTTATTCATGTGACTCAGCCCCTGAAATCAGGATCTTCCTGTGTCCACAGGGCCGGGTGTTGCTGACTCAGTGCTGAAGAGGGCACCTTGTCAGCCCTCCTAGGCTCCCAACTCCCCCTCTCCCTCCCCTTCCTCCCCAGAGGACACTGAAGGGAAGCAGATGTGTGAGTAAGCTTCTCGGCCTGTTCAGTTTCATTTTTAAACAAGCGACCAACCTCCTCCCATTCTAGTTCTCACCACATACATCTGTCAGTCTTCCGTGCATTTCGATAGGGAAGCAATCACAGTCACTTATGCATCATGCATTCACATATGCATTTAGTACAGGTTTAGCCAGCACCTACTGTGTATCCAGCTGATTGCTAAGGGCTCAGATCCAGAGAGAGACATGCGCTATACCTGCCCATAACATTCAGGGGTCTAGTGGGGAAAATACATTAATGGACATTAAGGATGTAATCGAAAAAGCCCTGTAGCAGAGCACTTTTAGCTCTATAGAGAGCTTTGAGAATGCCGAGTTGCAAGTGCCAACCCTTTTTAGGTGTCTGGGATTCCTCTTCAACAAACAGCAAAATTCATAGAGTGTGGTTGGGAACTACTTCATCTATGAGAACTAGAGAGAGAAGAAAATTCCAGGAACCGACATGGTACAAGAGAGGGCTTTCTGGAAGGCTGAAGAAGGCTGCAAGGGTGTGGAGACTAAAGTGACAAGTTTTACAGTTTTCCCCAAGGGCTTTTTTTTTTTTTTTACCATTTTTATTTGTAAATTTGAAACACATAACATGGAAAAGGAAAATAGAAAGAGAAAAAGAAAATATATATGTGTGTGTGTATATATATATAGCCTAGTGTAATAGTTTGAGCGTTTTTTGTTTGTTTTGTTTTTCCCTGAATATCTCCTTCTAGGTGAATTCTATCCATCCAGTTACTCCACTGCAGTACATCATACCTCTCTAGATTTGCAACACAGATGATTTCATGGGACTCCCCTTCATCACTGTCTTGAGTTGTTTCCACTCTTTGCTCCAATACATCTTCAGTCTTTGTTGTTTTATTCCCCAGTTCCACTGGCGGTGGAAGGTGGCGGGGGATCCTCAATATATGGTCAAAAGTAGATCTGTGGGTGGCGCCCAAGATGGCCAAATAGGAACAGCTCCAGGCTCCAGCTCCCAGCATGAGCGACACAGAAGACAGGTGATTTCTGCATTTTCAACTGAGGTACCAGGTTCATCTCACTGGGGCATGTCGGACAGCTGATGCTGGTCCATGGGTGCAGCCCAACCAGCGAGAGCTGAAGCAGGGCAAGGCATTGCCTCACCTAGGAAGCGCAAGGGGGAAGGGAATTCCTTTTCCTAGCCAAGGGAAATTGAGACACACAACACCTGGAAAATCGGGTAACTCCCACCCTAATACTGCACTTTACCAAGGGTCTTAGCAAACGGCACACCAGGAGATTATATCCCACACCTGGCCCGGAGGGTCCCACACCCATGGAGCCTCCCTCATTGCCAGCACAGCAGTCGGAGAACTAACTGCAAGGCGGCAGCCATGCTGGGGCAGGGGCAACCGCCATTGCTGAGGCTTAAGTAGATAAACAAAGCCGCCAGGAAGCTCGAATTGGGTGGAGCCCACCGCAGCTCAAGGAGGCCTGCCTGCCTCTGTAGATTCCACCTCTGGGGACAGGGCATGGCTAAACAAAAAGCAGTGGAAACCTCTGCACATATAAAGTCCCTGTCTGACAGCTTTGAAGAGAGCAGTGGTTCTCCCAGCACGGAGGTTGAGATCTGAGAA
>NW_012111142.1:6593676-6594527 GCF_000951035.1 Colobus angolensis palliatus
GGATGTAAAGGACCTCTTCAAGGAGAACTACAAACCACTGCTCAGTGAAATAAAAGAGGACACAAACAAATGGAAGAACACACCATGCTCATGGAGAGGAAGAATCAATATTGTGAAAATGGCCATACTGCCCAATGTAATTTATAGATTCAATGTCATCCCCATTAAGCTACCAATGACTTTCTTCACAGAATTGGAAAAAACTGCTTTAAAGTCCATATGGAATCAAAAAAGAGTCTGTATTGCCAAGACAATCCTAAGCCAAAAGAACAAAGCTGGAGGCATCAGGCTACCTGACTTCAAACTATACTACAAGGCTACAGTAACCAAAACAAGGCTACAGTAACCAAAACAGCATGGTACTGGTACCAAAACAGAGATATAGACCAATGGAACAGAACAGAGCCCTCGGAAATAATACCACACATTTACAGCCATCTGATCTTTGACAAACCTGACAAAAACAAGAAATGGGGAAAGGATTCCCTATTTTATAAATGCTGCTGGGAAAATTGGCTAGCCATAAATAGAAAGCTGAAACTGGATCCTGTCCTTACTCCTTATACGAAAATTGATTCAAGATAGATTAGAGACTTAAATGTTAGACCTAAAACCATAAAAACCCTAGAAGAAAACCCAGGTAATACCGTTCAGGACATAGGCATGGGCAAGGACTTCCTGTCTAAAACACCAAAAGCAATGGCAACAAAAGCCAAAACTGACAAACGGGATCTACTTAAACTAAAGAGCTCTTGCCCAGCAAAAGAAACTACCATCAGAGTGAAGAGGCAACCTACAGAATGGGAGAAAATTTTTGCAATCTACTCATCTGACAAAGGGCTAATATCCAG
>NW_012111142.1:6595457-6598821 GCF_000951035.1 Colobus angolensis palliatus
TAGGAGATATACCTAATGTAAATGATGAGTTAATGGGTGCAGCACACCAACATGGCACACGTATACATATGTAACAAACCTGCATATTGTGCATATGTACCCTAGAACTTAAAGTATAATAATTTAAAAAAAATTAAATATAAATAAATAAATAGT
This sequence comes from Colobus angolensis palliatus, assembly GCF_000951035.1. Taxonomy (NCBI): domain Eukaryota; kingdom Metazoa; phylum Chordata; class Mammalia; order Primates; family Cercopithecidae; genus Colobus; species Colobus angolensis. Next base: position 6,595,614 of record NW_012111142.1, read on the forward strand.
AGATCTGTGGCAATAAAATTAACAGTTCAAATTATTATTTTTTAAACATAGAAGCAGTTTTCCCATTATCTTTTAATTGCTAGTTGGAGAAATGTTTTTAACAGTTTCATTCTTGTCCTTTTCTTAAGTCTGATACACCCCATGTACTAGGCAGGATGGCTCAGTTTTCCCAAATAGTAAACTGCTTGAGCTTTCCTTCCTTATTTGATGGGGGAAAGGTGGAGTGAAACAAATAAAGATCACATGCTGTTGAATGAAAATTAAAGAAAATATGGCCATCTACCATGTATCAAGCCTTTACATGTATAGTATCATATCTCACTACTAAAGGAACACACACACACACACACAGTAGATACTGAGGTACAGAAAGCTTAAGTAGCCTTACTGAGTGTGGCTGAGCTGAGATTAGGGCCTGTGTTGTTGCCACTTACAAACTTACTGTACATGTAGGTACATAATGCAAAGAGATGCTCAGATCCCACTTTACAGATAGGAAAACTGAGACTTGGAGAAGTTAAGTAACATCTCCAAAGCCATACAAATAGTACGTGAGGTGGCAGACCTTCAGACCCAGGTGTGTCTGAATTCAAAGTCTGTGCCCTTTCCGCCACATCATCCTATTTTTGTCTTTTTTTTTCCTTTCCATTTTTGAGACCAGATTTCATTTCTCTTTAGGATCTAGTCTGAATCTCTATAAACATGGAATCTGATACCATTGTCATCCAGGATTATGATTTTAATCCATTGCAACATTAGAATTAGAATGTTTAAGCTTAACCCCAAGCATACTTCCTTATATTCATTCATTCATTCAATACGTTTATATTGAATATTCATCTGTTTGTGCCAGACCCAGGTCCCAAGAAAAGAGCAACGAAAAAGACAAGCAGGCAGGGTCCTCTCTCCTTGTGGACCATTGAGTATAACAGAGAGAGAAAAATGTGAAGTAATAGTTACACAACTGATCCGTGTATTACAACCGTAGAAAGTGGTATTATAATGATAGCTACACTTCCATTGTTTACTATGTGCCAGTACCTATCCGAGGCAATCTACATATATTAACTCATTTCATTCTCATAGGCATATGAAGGAAGTAGAGAAATCAAGGAAGACTTCTTGAATGAAGTGTCAGCTCCGTCTGGAAAGGGAAATTATGTTAAGGAGAGGGAGTTGGGAAGGAACATGAGTAGTCTAGGACTGTGCTGGCCAGGTAATCCTTAGCTACATGAGGCTATGGTGCATTTGAAATGTGGCTAGTCTGTATTGAGGTGTGCTATAAATGTAAAATACACACTAGGTTTCAAGACAGTATAGAAGAAAATATGTATGATGGTGTGTTAATTTTTTATGTTGATTACATGTTGAGATTATATTTTGGGTATACGAGGTTAAATCAAATATGCCATTAATATTAAATTTACCTGTTTCTTTTTACTTTTTTTAATGTGGCCTCCAGAAAATTTAAAATTAAATATGTGCCTCACATCATATTTTGATTGGACAGTGCTGCTCTAGCAATCTGGGGAGCCTCAGGGAGCAGATATGTCAGGGGAACAAGAACCTAGAGGATTACGGAGAATGATGAGAGAAGAGAAAAAAAATGTTGAAAGCAAATGTAAATTACCAACTTTCTAATCTGCAGGTCAGAAAGGGTCATTGCAACCTTTGCAAGCCCCAAATCTGAGAGGTTGGGGCCCACTGACTTCTGAAAATAGTATCATTCTCGAAACCAGCTCCAGCTGTGAGCCAGGGGATGGTTAACGGCTGTTTTTGAGGCAGATTTTGTAGATGAATGAGGCAAGAATCATTAGGGCAAAACAGTAAATAAAATTGCAGGAACATCTCAGGGTAAAAGTCAAGTCTTTAACAATGGCTGGGCCAGCCCTCTAACATCTTCCTGCCTGCCCCTTTACCTCTCTGGCCTCATCTATTCAGCTTCTTTCCCATCCCTGCCCCTATTTCGGTTACAACGACCCCTTTGCTGAGCCTCAAACACACCAGGCATGCTCCTGACTCAGGACCTTCGTGCTAGCTGTTCCACCTGTTGGAAACACTCTTCCCCTAGCTATCCCATGGCTCACTATCTTAACTCACCTCATCAGTAAGGCCCACCCTGACCATCTTATTTAGAATGGCAACTCCAGTTGCACTCCTTTACTCTACTCTTGTTTTTCTTTTTATAACTTTTATTACCTTCTAACATATTTAATAATTTACTCTTTTATTATGTTTACTGTTAATCTCCCTATTAGAAAGTATGTTCTCCAAAGACAGGGATCTCGGTTTTATTTCCTTCATTATCCCCCACACCAAGACAGTGCCTGGCATAGAGCACCTGCTCAATTAACTTTGTTTTTTGAATGAATGAAAGTGTCAATGGTGATGCTCAGGGCAGGTGTGGTCAATGGACAGGCATCCTCTGTGCACCCTCTCCTCTCCTGAAGAAAATGACTCTTTTTTTCCTCTCCTGTAGTTGGATTTAACTAACCTTGCTTCCCGTTCAGTTTTTACTACTCAGGGTTCTGCCCTGTTCTGGATCCCACACATAGGCTCCCAAGAGAGTAAAAGAAGCAGGGAATGCAGAAGAAAACACCCTGGATTGGACGTTGGGATTCCCAGGTGCCCTCCCAGCTTAGCAGCAACCCACCTGTTTCCCCAGCTGTCAAGGGTTCCAGGCTCAGTGGGAGGCTGAACAAGGTGCTGACCGAGTTCAGAAGGAAAATGAGGGGAAAATGGTTACCTAAAGGGCAGTGGCTCTCCAGGGATGGTCCTTGGACCAAAGGAATCAGCATCACCACCCTAAACCCAAAGAATCAGAAACCATGGAGGGAGCCAGAAACGTGTTTGCATAAAGCCTCGGGTGATGCTGACGGACTCAAGTTTGAGAACTGCTGCTCTGGGGGAAAGAAGGGACTTTGTTGGAGCCTTGCAGGCAGGGACGGACTTAATAGGTCAGGCGAGAGGACAGGTCCCCGCGAGGCGAACTAGCACTGGGTTGGGTCCGTACATCAAAGTCTGCGCAGTGTGGTCCCAGCCCAAGTCTGACCTGGGAAGTTGGAAAGGTCAGGGTTCCTACGTGCTTCCACCCCCACCCCAGGAAAGTCCCGGCGTCAAGGCCCTGACCCTCCGCCGGCACGCCCGCCTCTCCTGCAGCCGCAGCCCCGCCCGGAAAAAAACCGCTGCGACCCGGGGCAGGTCCGTT
>NW_012111142.1:6598931-6694878 GCF_000951035.1 Colobus angolensis palliatus
CGCCGCGCTGGTGGGGAGCGCGGCCTCTCCGCCCCGTGGCAAGGTCCCTCCACAGCTGCCCTGCGTCTCCGCTGGCCGCGTGGCACCCTCTCTGCTGCCTCGACTGACTGTCTCTTCCGTGTCTTGATTGTGGCCTCTGCCTCTCCCCCTTCCGATTTTGTTCGATTTCTTTCTACAGTTACTAAGCGCCCACTGTGTGCCCTGGACGGGACTAGACTCAGCAGGTAACGGGAAACAAAGTCACTTGCCGCGCTGAAGTTTCTCCGCATCTCCCTCCATCCTCTGCTCCATCCCCATTCCCAGCATTTGTCCCCTCCCTCCTCTTCTTCTTTTTTTTTTTTTAATTTAATCTAAAGGAACCTTTCTTCTGGAAGACCTCACAGTAAAATTAAAAAGCCTACTTTTATCTGACTTCTAGAAAGTTGCAATTAAAATATACATCTTACTTTGACTCATGCCAACAATTTAAACTGTTATCAGCTATTAACACCTCAACCAGAATGAGTTTATTAACCTAAAGCAGACAGCTTTATCCTATGGAGGTCACCTACTTGAGAGAAACTGTTATTTACATACTTTCACTTTTGTGCCACTCATTCAAGGAAAAATATTCAGTCATTCAACTATTTATTGAGCACCTAGTATGTGCCAGCATTGTTCTTGACAAGCACTGCTCAATAGAAATAGTATTAGCTACATACGACATTTTAAATTTTCTAACAGCCACATTAAAGAAAGTAAAAAGACATAAGTAAAAGTAATTTTAATAATTTAACCCAATATGCCCTAAATATTATTTCAATATTTGATCAATATAAAAATTATCAACAAAATATTTTACATTTACTTTTTTATATGCTGTGTCTTTGAAATGTTGTGTGTGTGTTACACTTCCAGCTCATCTCAGTTCCTGCTAGGAACATTTCAAATGCTTAATAGCCACATTGGCTAGTGGCCACTGTGCTAATCAGTGCAATTCTAGACACTTGGAGAACAGCTATGGAAAGACAAAGGAAGAAAGTCAATAAACTCATGAACAAATAAAATAATCATAAGCAGTGTTCAATGCTAGGAAGAAATTAAAACAAAGTAATGACATAGAATGATGGACATGACCTCATTTAACCCTTTCGATACCCCCTTCAAGTTGAGTAATAGTATATAACAATGTTATATAACAATTTTATAGCTACAGAAACTGAGGCTGAGACACAAAACAACTTGTCCAAGCACTTACAACTGGTAAATTCTATGTCCAGGATTCAGATCCCAGCTTGACTGCCTTCGGTGCTGGTTTCCATTACTCTACAAGGCTAGGTCATAAAGAAGACAGAGGGGAGGGAGGAGGAGTTGAATGGCTTTTGGGGTTTAAACTTTTGAGCACTGAACTTGGAATTTGGTGCTGTGTGTTATTGATTAGGTCTCATGACCTCTCTGGGCCATCCTCACAGGTAACATGGAAGGCCTGGACTTTTTCAGGGGACCATTCCCCAAGTGAATACAGAGTTGTGAATAAAATAGTTAAACTTTGTATCCTCAAATGTACCTGCTTTTACACAAGTTTTGTGAAAAGCTCAAAGTATTTTTTTCCTTAGTTCAGGTGGACTAGACTAGGGTCTAAAGACAATAGGGACAACATTGCATAGTGCTAGAAGCAGGGGGCTTTGAGTGGTGGTTGGCTGGTTATCCTAGCTATGGAACCTTACCTGTTTTGAGTTTCAGTTTTCTTTATTTTAAAACAGGTATCTACCTCATGGCATATTTGTAGAAGGGAAATGGAATGTTGCATGTAAGCATTTAACATAGCAACTAGCACACAGTAATCACACAATAAATATTGGCCATTATATGAATAGCCCCCATGGGTATTATACATTTGGCATTAAACAGACTTGAATTTGAGTTTTAAATCTATCACCTACAGACTGTGTGACTTAAACAAATCAATTAATATATCTAGTTCATCTGAAAAATGGGAACAAGAGCATTATTTATACAATCTGCCACAGTGTCTTCATAATTGTCAACTAACATTCTGAGTATAAATGTGCTTCGCAAGCTGTGAAGTGCTGTGCCCATGTTGATAAATCTTGGTAGTTATTTTTCTGTCAAGGTTTCATATCCAGTCCTTTGCAGATCTGAGCTGCCTCGTCATTGCCTTTGTAGCAGAAAACTGAGAACTCAATCTTATTTTTCTTTGTACCAGCAGTGCTCATCAAAATGTTTTGTGTGCAGTGTGCCCAGATTATTAAAGTTAGGAGTCAGAGGATCTAGTTTGGCCTCTGCTACATACTGAAGGTGTAATCTTAGACCAGTCATTTAACTTTTCCAAGCTGTTTTCTTAGTCCCAAAATAGGAATAGTCTTAATACTTGACTTTCCTACTTGTTGGGGTTATTCAGGATGATAAAAGAGATAAAAATCCTGTTGAACACCATTCATTTCTATAAAGGCTGAGGGGAACATTCCTAAGCATTATTCCCAGTAGGCAGCATGTCTTTCCTCCTGGCAGCTCTCAGCCTTGAAAAGCAGCCTTATAGAACTACTAATGGTTTCCTGTCTAGGTCCCTGCTGTTTCATGCTTCGGTGCTTGTGCACTTTGCACAGGCTGGTTCCTCTGCTTGGAATGCCCTTCTCCTCATTTCCTCATCTTTAAACCTCACTCCTTATTTACGGGATGCCTAAGAAACTCATTTTCCAAAATCCGGCTTCAAAGAATCTTCTCTCTAAAACCCATTTAGACTCATCCAACCAAAGTCAATTACCACCTCCGCTCTGTGTCCCACAGTAACCAGTAAAGACTGCCATCGTATCTCACATCACCCTGCAGTATAACTGTTGTGTAATCATTCATTTAATGGCAGCAGTATAGCACAGCAAAGGAGCACATAGGCCCTGGAAACTGCGTTCAAATCCTGGCTCTGATACTTAACCAGCTGTGTTGGGGAAGTGACTTACTATCTCTGTGCCTCAGTGTCCTCACCTGTTAAGCAATGATGATAATGACACCTCCTTCATACAATTGTTGCTGAGAAGAGACACATTAAACCGTTAGTGTCTAGTGCATAGCAGATGTTCCATAAATCTCAACTTTTATTAATGTTCTGTCTTTCTTATTTGACACCAAGGACTTATCCTCAGTGCCTAAAACAACCCCTGACACACAGGAAGAACTCAACAAATGACTGTTGTACTTATGACTCAAAGAATCCCACATACCATGAATTCCTGTGTCTCTATTCAGTCCTCTCCCCTACCCCCTGGATCCTGTCCACTCTCCACTTTTCCTTAGAAACAGGTCTTGCAGCTTCTGCTTTCCATTCAGCATCAGCACTGCTTTCTTGGCCAGGAGTTCCCCCATCTCCTGCCCTGTTTCCTATTTGGCTTTCTGACTCAGATTCTTCCTGTTCCACCCAGCTGAGAGTCCCGCTTCAGACCCAACCTGCTAAGACACTGTTTTCTCCACTCATTCTCTGCTTTGATCCCTCCAGATCCCATACTTTCTACTGATTATATCAGACGTCTTCTGCCAGGGGTTTTAAGATCCCCCACGACCGCTAATTTAACTTCTCACTGCTTGCCTGGGCCTTTCTCTGAGCTTGGCAACCCCTTGACCATCTTACCCACCTACCTTATCCATGCACCCATCCATTCCTCCACCCAAATTACCCCCCATCTACTACCATCCCTTCAACTACCTACTCACCCATCCACCTCCCCACCCACCTCTCCATTCATCCATCCGTTTGTCCACCCAGTCATTAAATTAACATTCACCGTGTATCTGCCACTCTCCAGTTACCATATAGAACATAGACGTGGGCAAGAAGAAAAGTTGGTCTCCAACTCCTTGTGATTTTTAATCTACGAAGGGAAACCAGATAACTGAAGAACTATACTTTGTGGCAGAAGATAGTTTGTGTCATATGGGTGTTATCACAGTCTTCTAAATTAAGCTTCAGGGAATCTGAACTTCTTAAAATCATAAGCAAAATTGTGTGGGTGAGAGGGTGTGTGTGGTGCCTCTTTATATATATGGGTGTTTCTCAAAGGAGAGACTCCATGACTCTGTGATATTGTCAAAGGGGTTTTCCAGGAAATACCAGCGGCTGGGTGAGGAAAAAACCTGGGGAAGAAATAGCTTTAGTTTAGGGCTTTAAAGGGAGAAAAATGGAAACTAATATTTATTTCAGACCCATTATGTACCAGGTACCACTTCTAGTGTGGCAACCTTAGATATGTCCTTGTTTGGAATCTGGGAATGGGTGAGAAACAAGGTGGAGGAAGCTAGCCTTTATTGAGTACTGGGCTGGGCAGCGTCATTTGATTTAATGCTTATAGCAACGTTTCAAAATAGGTACGGTCGTGTGCCACATACTGTTTTGGTTAATGGCTGACTGCGTATATGATGGTGGCCCCCTACAATTATAATATCATATTTTTATGATTATAATACCTCTTGTGTTAATTTATAGATGCATGAATATTATTGTATTATAATTCCCTATAATATTCAGTAATGTAACATGCTGTACAGATTTGTAGCCTAGGTGTGCAGTAGGCTACGCCATCTAGGTTTGCGTAAGTACACACTGTGATGCTCCCACAATGACGAAGTCACCTAAGGACACATTTCTCAGAATGAATCCTTGTTAACCGTCACATGACTGTATATTATCTGTCTCTTACAGAGGAAGACACTCAAAGAGGTAAAGCAAGGCCCACACCCCCACAGCCTCGAGGCATAGAGTAAAAAAGATTTGAACTGAGGTCACTTGGGCTCTAGGGCCCATGATCTCTGCATCCCTCCCAGGGCTTCCTGTGGATCAAGTATGTCACTGTGTAAGTGCTTTACACTGTAAAACACCACTCAGTGTAAGAGAAGATGCTGTTGTCTGTGCTTTGAGAACATTAAAGGGGTTTTACAAGCCTAAGGAATTGCTGTCATTAAATTTGCAACAACCTCCAAAGAGAATGACCTTTTCCTGCAGATTCAGCCTATGTAAAAGGTTAGCGAAACTTGGTTCTCACCCAGAGAGTGTTATCACAGCAGTTTCCAGGAACAAGGCTGAGTACAGGGCAGTCACTCAGCAAGCACTTGTGGCTGGGTCTGTTGGCAGAAAGGAGCCCTCAGCCTCATGCCAGCCTCTGTGGCACCCCCTCTGCTGGGGGTTCTGCCTGGGGAAGGCAGGAGAGTGCTCCATCACAGCCAACAGAGGAAGTGTCACCTCAAAACCACCCCTTTGCCTGGAGCCATGGGCCTGGTCAGCAGAATACACACTTCTATGTCTGTAAAGTTCTGGAACAAGAAAGCTTGTGCCCAATTCAGCTGCCCACCCAGAGTATTCCCCCTGCTGCCTAATATTCACCCACTCCCGTCGTGCATGAAGGAATTCAAAATCCCTGGACTTCTTGCAAGGGGGAAATTGAACTAAGTGACCTCTAAGCGTCCTTCTAGTCACAGAAGACTGGGATGAATTAAGAGAGAAAAGATTTTTTTCAACTAAAATTATTTTCTATTTGAAAGCAAGGACCATATAATGTGTTGATTTGGCCTCGTCACACCCTTTACCCTCATGCTCCTGTCTATCTCCACGGCTGCCACCCTCCTCTAGAACACCGTATTACTGCACCGAATCACTGCTTCAGCCTCCTAACTGCTCTCGCTGCATGTATCTCGTTGTGTCCCAGCTGTCAGCAGAAGCCAGATTGGTATTTCTAAATGGACCTCCTGTCTCGTGCCTGCTTATGATTCTTCCATTGCCATCCTTGATGGATTTCAAGACCTGAAGATTATTCCGACTGCTTGGCTCTCCTTTCACCTCTTCACACATTGTGCCCTTGTACTCTGTGCTCTGGCCACCTCATCCTCACCCACCCACCTTCCCTGGCTCTTTCCATGTGCTGTTGTCCCTGTTCCCTGCATCTCCAAACCCCTCCACGCCATAACTCTTGTAACTCTTTTTCAGTCTTCAGGGCTCAGACACTAATACAGAGATGCTTCCCTTGAGTCCTCCCACTTTTTTTTTTTGTTGTTTTTTTGAGAGGGAGTCTCCCTCTGTTGCCCAGGCTAAAGTGCAGTGGCATGATCTCAGCTCACTACAACCTTTGCCTCCCGGGTTCAAGCAATTCTTCTTCCTCAGCTCCCTGAGTAGCTGGGATTAAGGCATACACCACCACACCCAGCTAATTTTTGTACTTTTAGTAGAAACGGGGTTTCACCATGTTGGCCAGGCTGGTCTTGAACTCCTGACCTCAAATGATCTGCCCACTTTGACTTCTCAGAGTGCTGGGATTACAGATTACAGGCATGAGCCACCATGCTGGGCAAACCCCTAATTCTTGATGAGGTGCCTTCCTCTGTTGCTACTGCACCCACAGTCCTCTTCAGCCTGTATTGTAAATTTCTGGGAAGTTTTCTGTCTCTGCCACTGGTTGTAAGCTCTGGGCAGGCTGTGTGTCTGTTTGCTGGTTTGCCATATTCTCAGGGTCTTGCCCACAAGGCCTAAGACCCTCACCTATAAGAGGTACTCCATGAACACGTTTACACTTCACAGAGCAGGGATCGACTCAGAGGTAAGGTTAGATTTCTTTGCCCCAGAGCTTGAAAGGCCTCACTGCAGAGGGCCCCAAATGTGGAAACCATTAGTGCCTCCTCCCTCTGCTCTTAAGTGAATTTGCTGGGAAGGCAGGGGGCCATAGGAGGCACCTGAATCATATTATAGAGCTTGGAACCAAAGCCAGGCATAACTGAGTGGCCTTCCCTACCCCCAGTGCCTGTTTTTAGCCAGATGACCAGCACCCTGCCCCCTCAGGCACCCTCCCCACCCCTCTGCCAACATGTTCTGGCTGTGACAGCACCACCACTGCATAGGCAGGGGCAGTCACATTCAGAGTGGGTAAGGCAGAGAGTCACTTCAACCCTGACATTCTATCTGTCCCTTGGGACTCAGGTTGCCACTTACCCCCGGGGCTTCAGGACACAAGCAGGGATCACCCTTTCAGTAGATATCAGTGATACGGGGAAAAGGCCAGGCAGTGGGCTGGGCTGCTGAGTCACCAAGAGTGAGTTTCCCTCCCTTCTGCTCTACCTGAGGTTGCCTGTCTATGTGAAGGGGCGTCTCTTCCCCTCTCTGAGGCCAGCGTGATTCCTGGAATGGATTTAATTCACAGTATGCAGTGGGGATATCCCTTGTCTACCTTTTTCTTTTCTCTCTCTCTCTCTTTTTTTTTTTTTTCTGGCAGAGTCTCGCTCTGTCGCCCAGGCTGGAGTGCAGTGGCATGATCTCGGCTCACTGCAACCTCCACCTCCCAGGTTCAAGTGATTCTCCTGCCTCAGCCTCCCGAGTAGCTGGGACTATAGGTGCATACCACCACGCCTGGCTAGCTTTTGTATTTTTAGTAGAGACAGTGTTTCACCATGTTGGCCAGGCTAATCTTGAACTCCAGACCTCAAGTCATTCACCTGCCTTGGCCTCCCAAAGTGCTGGGATTACAGGTGTGAGCCACCACGCCCGCCCCCTTGTCTATCTTTTTAAAGGAAGATGATCTAACATGGTTGGGAAGAAAGCAGGCTTTGGAGTCAAACATGCTGAGCTGAATCTCAATTCTGCAGTTTACTAGCTGTGGTACCCAAAGCAAGTTGCTTAACCTCCCTGACCTTCAGTCCCTCCTCTATAATGGGAGTTTAATGCTACCTAACTCGTAGGATTATTTTGATAGTAAATGCAGTAAAGTATGTGAAAGGCTTAGCAGAGTGCTTGGCAAATGGTGAACAGTTCCCAAATGGTAGGTGTTATTATTTGTACAAGTAGACGTCTTCGTAGATGCTTGATCTCTGGGGAACACCGTGTCTCTCCAGAGACCCCAGGCTCTGGCCTCCAACTCTGCACATCCACAGTCATATGTTTGTGGCTTTGGAAAATTTAGTTGAAATGTGGTGAGACAGGAAGAAAAGAAAAGGAAGTAAAAGGGTAGTGACTTTTTTTCTTAACTGTCTCAGATGCACAAACTGCTTCCTCAACTCAAATAATTCCTGGCTGTGTTTGAGCAGAAGCCAGATGCACGAGACAACCCGGGGACTGTATAGATAGTCCGGAGAGCAGGGTTTTACTATGTCAGGCTTTCTGTCTCAGACAACTGGAGAGAGCAGAGTCTGTTAACTGAGACTTTGAAATACATGCACTCCTTTACTGTCCCCTGAATTGAGACTGAGGTTCTGCGCTTTGGCTCTTGGTTCAATCCCTTTCCCCTCTTCATCCAATGCTTCTATTCCTCCAAATAGAGGAAAAACATCAGTGTACTCTTTGGATCAACATGGAGAAGACCTAATTTGCTCAGTGTCATTTGGCAAGATGTTTAACCTCCCTTGTAACCTAGCTATCTTTAGCTTCCTTGATGCTATTTTGAAATGTCAAACTAGCAAATACTGCTTCCAGAATGGTTCTGATCTGGGATGTGACAGGATGCATGGGGGTGGGGGAAGCCAAGGAGGAGGTGGGGATGGTGAAGGAGCCTGCTGGTAGTGGGTGAGATAATGTACCAACTTTGCGACCACCAGGATTCTCTCCCTTCTATGGCCTCTGCCACTTCCTCCAGGGGACTGACCCGTTTAAGGGAGACATAGGGCATTGAGTCTCACCTGGGTCTGACCTAGAGGGATGTCTGCTTATCTGACTCTGGAGCCAGAACTGGACATCACATGAGCCAAAAGAGAAAACTGACTCTTATGTGCCTGATCCACTCTAAAAATATGTATTCATTCACACACTCTCTCACTCATTCATTCATTCATTAGGTATTTAAGAGTACCAGCTATGTGCCAGGCACTGTACTAGGTACTGGGGATACAATAGCTTGCAAAGGTTAATATTCATTGGAATCATCTGGGGAATTTGTTCAAATGCAGCTCCTCAAGCCCTGTCCCCAAGAGTTGATCCAGGAGGTTTGACGTGGGCCCGGGAGTCTGCATTTTGAGCAAGCCCTCAGGCGTTCTGATGTAGATAGTCTAGGGTGTACGAGAAACCTTAGCCTGCAGTAATGTCCATTTCCTAAGTGAGCATTATCCCGATGCTGAAAGCTTGGGATATAGAAATACCACCACACACCTTGAAGAGCTCATGGCTCAGAGTCTCCAGAAAGTGACAAAGAATGCCATTTTAGGCTACAAAGTACTTTGAAAGCAGACATACAAAGTGCTGATAGGGCTGTAGGGAGGAGGTATCTTGCTCTGGGAGAGCTGGGGGTGCTTTTCTTTAAAGAAGGGATATTTGAGTTAGGTCTTGAAACGTGAGAAGTGTTTTTCAGGTAGAAAAAGAGTAAGTGCAGATTGTACTTTCCGAAGATGGACTCACCAAGATATATCTCCCATCCCACATTCTCTTACAGTGGGACTGGCATGCTTCCCACAGAGAAGTGGGGGTCTGTGTTCCCTTCCTCTGAATCTGGGTGGGGGTGTAACTCCTGGCACCCAGACAGTGTAGCAGAAATGATGCATGAGACTTCTGAGGCTGGGTCACCAAAAGGTCATAAGGCTTCTGCCGGCTCTTTCTCTCTCAGGATACACCCCTCTGGAAGCCTAGGCCAACATGTGAGGAGTCCAGTGACACTGTAACTGCCACATAAAGAAAATCACAGCAATAGATGGAGATGGCGGATAATTCCAGCCCCCAAGCTTTGAGCCAGCCCGGCTGACACAGGGTCAGCTGTTCCCTCTCAGCCTGCCTGAACCACAGATTTTTGAACAAAATACATGGTTTTATTTTTTTGTTTGTTTTAAACCACTACATTTTGGGGTACCTTATTACACAGCACTGTTTACCTAGAACAGGCTAGAAGAACAGTTTAGGAAGAGGAAATGACAGCAGGTGCAAAGGTATTGAGGGGTGAAAGGGGCATAGAAACTATTTTTGAAATTTGGAGAGAATCAATATCCTCACACAGAATTTAGAAGTCTTGCTTCGCCGCAGACTGACACGTGCAATCAAGCTGTCTGTGTGTTTTCCCAAGAGGTGCAGGCTAAGCTCTTTCCCTAGGCCACGTGACCCACCAATTTGGTGCTGCCTCAAATTGGCATACATGATTTTAACTGTCATGCCTTTGCTGAGATGTAGTTTTAAGAGTGTGGGCAGCACCTTTTCAATCCCTAGGAAAAGATTTATTAGATGTTAAAACAAGTGATTCAGGCATCATCTGGTCTTCCTGCCTAAGGTCTTATGGTGCCAAGCACCGTGCCTGGCACACAGAGGGTCATACAATGGTGACTGAGCCTGCCTGTGAATAGTATTATCAGCCCTAGAGCCTATGTCTCTGATTTGTGGGCTCAGAGTCTTGGGAATGGGAGGAGTCTTTACAGATTACCTTCTCAACCATTCTGCCAATATCAAGGATTCAGTTCTGCTCACACACCTCTTCTAGCCACCTGTTCTCACCATTATGAAGTTCTTTCTTCAACTGGGTCTATATCTTTTCCTCAAAGTTCTCACCCGTTAAGCCTGGTTCTGTCTTTGAGGAATAGGAATTTGCTCCCTTTTCCTTATGATTACTGTGAGGGCTTTGGGAAATAGAGGAAAAACATCAATGTTTTGGGACATAGAGGAAAAACATCAACTTGGCTAGGCCGAGCCACCCACCCCAGAATTCCCTCTTTGGTCTGTTTCTGGTTAGGGCGGGCCATAAGAGATCTTCTTCCGTGAGAGTTGCAGGTTGGATGGGAGGTAGAGGCCACTTTATAGCATATGCACACCATCCTCCAGGGATTCAATCACACACTAATCTAGGTGCTGCGGTGAAGGGGATTTGCAGATGTAATGAAAGTTCCTATTCAGTTGATTTTGAGTGTATCAGGTACAGCTGGGCTTGCAATTGTTCTCTCTTCCCTGTGGGTCTTCCCTTCCTGATTGCCTTCCCCGTGGCTTAGCCAGCTTCTCCAATTGCATAGGATAATTAATAATACTTGAAACAATAATAAGGATAAGTTAATTTTATTTAATTATCAATCTATGTATTTATCTATCATACATCCTTTCATTCACCTATCAATCAATCAATCAACCAACCATCCCTCCTGTGGTTCTGCTTTGCTGGTTAAGCCCTGACTGATTCAACCACCTTTCAGAAGACCTCAATGCCCCAGTCTTCCATCACTAGTTGTGCAGCTCGACTTCCACCAATGTGCCTTGTACAATGTGGTTTTGAGTCCCATTACCATGCTGGCCTCTTTCCAAACATGCTGCATTTTTATGCCTGTCCCTCTTACAATTTATCCATTCAGAAAGCATTTATTGCATTACTGCTGAATGCTGGGGATCATCTGGGGTATACCACAAGAAACAAGACTCACCAGTTCCTGTATTCATGGAGCTTGGGTCACTAATTCTGAGACCTTATTTTCTATAGGGTATAGACCACTCTTACTAGCACTGGAGGAGGAAGGTTGTTTGACCATCAGTGCCATAAGCACCACTCAGTGCTAAGGATAATGTCAGTATCATTATTTGATGACAAGCCTGGACAATGGTTCTATTAACTTCCAGGCATTTAAAAACTAATTATTCCATATAACCTTCCTAGCAATCATATGATGTAGACATGATCCTTCCTATCTCTCAAATGACCCAGAAGACTACTGGCTTGTAAGTGCAGAGTCAAGATCCCAAGTGTATAAGATCCCAAATACCATGCTCGTGGTTGAATGACAAAATGTGGCCTTTTCCTCCAAGGGGCTCCTTGAAGACAGTCAGCTGTCATCCACCTGGGACCCGAGTTTTTTCTAGGTTCTCTTGTTCCTGTGGCTCTAATTTTCTGACAATCCTATTTTAGTCTCTAGTCCACCCTACAGGGAAGACCATTGTGCTCTTCAAAGACTCAAAAGGCAACTTGCTCAGACTGGAATAAGTTATAAATGATACTGAGAACAATCCTTTCTGTAGTTACCAATTTGGGCCTTTGACATATGATGAAATATGAAACATGGGCCACTGTTCTGCTAGGCCTGTGGGATTTTAAGAAGACCCATGTAGCAGAGGACAGGAACTAGCAATTGTGAGCACCCACCATGAGCCAGGGTCCATGTCAATGATAGTGATAAAATTAATAATAATTATTAATTGTGTACTTTTGTGCCAGAGACTATTTTAAACATTTTACATATATTAACTTATTTAATCTTTTTAACAACTACATGAGTGAATTACTCTTATTATCCCCTTATTACTGGTTAGAAAAAAGAGAGGCTTAGACACTTCGTTACGTGACATAGTTAGTAAATAGTTGGGATTTACCAACAAAGTTGGAATTTGAGCCCATGCTGTCTGGTTCCAGAACCTGTGCTCTTGTTGAAAGCATGGTGACCCATTAAAATCATCTATCTAGTTGAATCCTAAAAGCCCATGTGTGTGAAATGCCATCTCAGCCCTGCTAGATCCTCCCATAGCAAATGCTTTATTCTGGTAACATGTCAGTCCCTCCCTTTACTCAGTAAGCTTCTGGCGGGTGAGGGTAGGGGTGGGCAGGGACTATGTCTGTCTAGTTCACTGCTGTGTGTCCAGGGTTCAGCACAGCTTCTGACACAACAACATAGCAGACCATCAAGACACAGAAAAGAATACACATATTTTACAGATGAGGAAACCGAAACAAACCATGTGAGGTCAAAAAGGTAATGAGTGACAGAACTGAAGCTGAAGTCCAGATTTGCACGAGGCTGAATTCCATCAAAAGCTGTCTTTTGATCACATTTTCTTTCCTCCTGTATATTGAGCTCGCAGAGCAGGCCCTCTTACAAAGTAGGTGCTCAATAAAATGTGCTATTAAATGAACAAAGTGCCAATATCCCATTCCTCCACTCTTTATCTTAGAATTCTATCTTTTCCATGATGCCAACACACAGTCTAAGACATGTTTTCCATACTCACCCTTAACCTTGATCCTGTTATCTCTAGCCAGTCTTTAATAATCTGACTTTTTAAAAATTTTATTTATTTATTTATTTTATATATATATATTTTATTATTATACTTTAAGTTCTAGGGTACATGTGCATAACGTGCAGGTTTGTTACATATGTATACTTGTGCCATGTTGGTGTGCTGCACCCATCAACTCGTCAGCACCCATCAACTCGTCATAATCTGACATTTTTATATCATGTTCTGCATGTGTCCCCAGCCCCTTTCGGAAATACCTGCTGTTTGAGTTTGCGCCATTTTTCAAGACAATGAGGCCCACCTACGTTTTCCTCCTTTGGAACCTCTCAATATAGTTTCAGTTTGATTTCTTGGAATCCATGTGCTATAGATAAGGGAGATTTTTCCAACCTACAAAGAGAGAGAGTTTCTTGGGTTTTTAGGAGTTGGGGAGCTTTTGCCAAGAGAAATATGGTAACTTCTTGAAATAAGTGGAGCCATGCCATACCCAAAGATTACAATGAGGGAACCTCAGATAAATGATAAAGTCACTGCAGAGAAATTAAAATTCTTGTAGGTCAGAGGTAGTTTGAATTGCTGGAATGAGCACTAACCCAAAGAGGCAATGCCTGATAATGAAATGAGCTATAAACTCATGCTCTCGGTCCTTCCTTTCCTCCTCCCTTCCTCCCTTTCTTTCCTTCTTTCCAGGAAAAACATCCAGGCAAGTGGACAGCATTTGCATCAACCCAGCAATAAGAAGGATCATATTCTACTTGCGAAAAGGTAAAGATGCTCCATATGGATGGAGGTGAGTTCAAGGGGGACAAGACATGGAACTTGCCAGGTAAGTGGAGACTGGCTTTTAAAGATTGTTCTTAAGGCAGTGGGGAGCCATTGATGAGATGTAAGTTAGAGAGTGCTTATGTTAATTTTCAATTTATTATTAAAACACTTTGAATATTTTAGGAACCTTTTTAGAGCTCTACACATACTTCCTGTGTTTTGGTGGTCTTGAAGCCACAGGGCAGAGCTAGGAGTTAATTTCAGTTCCAACTCATGGTATGATTTAGCAAGTGATTCCTTATTTTAGGTCCTTAGTTTTCTCATCTCTAAATGAAGAAAAAGAAAAGCAAGGGATTGGCAAGCTTAACATGCTCAATAATTTTTCTTTGCTGAACTGTTCCCAGAGGGTCAACCAGCCTTCAATAGGTGCGATTAATAAATTACAAAAGATAGAGTGCCTTGAAAGATTTTACGTTCCTTATTTAAATTTTACCTGTCTTTACAGCCTGCCAGGAAACCTGTCATTCAACCCTTCGCAATAAAACAGCTCCTCATGAATGAAGCAAAATAAATCAGAAGTCGTGGGCTTTTAAACTCACTAAATGAAAGCCCAGCATGCATGCAGCCTCCCTCCAAATTAATCACCAGATTAAATGCAAGATGTGCACACCAAATCAATAGCTTGTGACAGAGACCTCCTGCCTGTGCTTCAGGAAAATTCCACTTCCTTTCAGATGTTGTCACTTGAAATGTCAGGAAGTTTCCATTCATCACCCGCCCTTGAAAATGCCACCATCACCATACTTCATGTTTCCTTGCTTTCTTTCTTCAGAGGAATCCAAGCACCTTGCAGAGGGAGCCCACTCATTGTCACAGACTCTCCTGGAGGCTGAAACAGGGGCAGTCTACAGAGAGGAGAGGTGTACAGAGGCCCAATTTAGAAATAAGAAAATCAAATCATAAAGAAGCCTAATGTCTTGTCGCAACATCTGAAAGAGACAAGATGAATATATTCCCCTAGGTGGGAAACTTAGAGTAGTGGGAAGAACATGGATTCAGGACTTTGAGAAACATGGGTTTACCTTTTGACCCCCAATGCCTCTCTGCACTTCACTGTTATCCATAAAATAGAGGAAATAAAAATACTATACATTTAAGTCTTAACACCAACACTTAACTAGTTGTGTAACCTTGGACAAGTTATGTGACCTCTCTAAGCACTGTCATTTGTATATGAGATCATGGAGGTTAAATGTCCAACCAGTTGTCACTGTGCAACACAAAATAATAATGAAACATTTCATCTCTTGATCAAGGCTAAACCCACTTTCTCTGCTCTTCAAAACTTGACCTTGCCATCACCTTCTCCAGTAACCCCTAGGTTGGGTAAAATCCCTTTTTGTAGTGCAATAATAATAATAATACTTATGAAAAACAGTGATAACAACATTAAAAACTAACACATTTATCACTTACTACATGACATGCTCTGGGTACTTTATTTGGATAATTCATTTAGTACTCATGATAATAACCTTATCAGTTGTGTTATTATGTTGTATGTTTTACAAATGAAGAAACTGGGACACAGAGAGTTTCTATTACCTACTCACTGGTATCTTAGCCAGTTTGGGCTACTATAACAAAATACCATAAATGGGGTGGCTTATAAACAACAAACATTTTTTTTTTTTTTTTCCTCACAGTTCTGGAGGTTGGGAAGTGCAAGATTAAGGTACCTGCAGATTTGGTGTCTGGTAAAGGTTTTCTCATTGATGGGTGTCTTCTCATTGTAAACTCACAAGAATGGAAGGAGTGAGTACTATTTCTGGATTTCTTTTATAAGGGGCTAATCCCATTCATAAGGGCTCTGCTCTCAGGACCCAATCAGCTCCCAAAGGCCCCACCTCTTAATGCCATCACCTTGGGGGTTAGGATTTCAACATATGGATTTGGGGAGAACGTAAACACTCAGATCAACAGCAACTGGAAAGCAGGGGAGTGGTCCTGCTTCCCAGATAATCCTGAGCATCACTCTGTCTTGATTGTATGACCATGATATTCCCTCTTATATGGCTTTCAGCTCCACCAGACTGGAGGCCTTCCTGAAATAGGGACTTAGTGTAATCCAATTTTGTATTCCCAAAGTTTAGCACAGAGTAGGTGTTCCTTGAATTTGAAATGAAACAAAATTGACTTCTTATGCAAAGGCAATAGATTGTATTTAACAGAAAAGGCTCTGAATTGAGAAGGTGACATCCTCCATCAGAATGTTGCAAAGCTAGATGTCATTTCACATGGAAGATACTCTGCCAGATTGGCACAAAGCAAAGACAACAGCAATGCAGACAACAACCAAAAACAAACAAACAAATGAAAACAAAAACAAAAAACCCTGCAAAGCCCCAAAAGCCCCCCAACTAGAAAACATAAGACCCTTCCCTTCCCTACCTAAGTGGAAGACTCTTGATACATGTTTAAAGTGTTTGGTCTAGAAGTTGCCACTAGAACCTCAGTGAATGGTACATGTGATTGTCACACATGGATATGCCCAGTAAATGGCAAAGGAAAACTTCTTGGGGCTCTAATTCCAGAGTGCTGACTCAGCCATTCTTAGCAAATTCTTGTGTCCTTGTCACATACTCTTGTGTTGAAAAATTTCATGGGGTATTGTTAGAGTTAGGCCTCGGGACTGAGGGGTACTCCCTCATTATTGCAGTCAAGATTCTGATGCTAATACTCACAGCACAGGAGAAAAATAAAATCCCTATAAACATTTAGAACAAAGCTCAACTGAATTGATCATTAAAGAAATTCAAACTAAGTAATGAGAGTTTTTCAACATTTACAGAAATTAATACAATCAACAGTATCTAGGTTCAGTGGGGCTTTGAGGAAATATGTATGCCTGTGTCCTGTTAAGTGGGAGTACAACTTTGGAGTCTCCACCCAAACCTTGTTTCTGGGATTCTGTCACTCAGAAATAACAGCACATGTGCTCACAAATACATTTTCAAGCAGATTCATTCCAGCAACATTTGTAACGGTGAAACACTGGACGCTTCCAAGGTAGGAAAATGGCTTAAAAATTTCGTGGTATATTCATGTAATAGTTAGGGAGCAATGAAAACAAATATAATACAATAGGTCTGTATGTATTGACACAAAAAGATGACCAGACTCTAGCAACTAAAAAAATGAAACTTGGCTGCACAGGAGGCATCTAGGACTCTGCTCTAGCTCATTGCCTGCTTGGATTGGTCCTTGCTTGTACCACACCAGAGAAATAACTAAGTGGCTCTCAGGGATACAGACGGGAAAGGAAAGGAGAATATAATTTTTTTCATTTATAATTTTGATTCCCATTTCATCCTTCCTTTCTTCTATTATAATGTACATGAATGTGTTAGTGTGTTTGGGCTACTATGACAAAAATACCATAAACTAGGTGGTTTGTAAACAGCAAACTTTTATTTCTCATGGTTCTGAAGGCTGAGAAGTCCAAGATCAAATGCCAGCAGATTTGGTGTCTGGCAAGGGCATACTTCCTCATTGATGTCACCTCCTAGCTCTATCCTTACATGGTGGAAGGGACAAAGGAGCTCTCTTCAGTTCTTTCATAAGGACACTAATTCTAATCATGAGGGCTCCACACTCATGACCTAATCATCTCCCAAAGTCCTCACTTCCTAATACCAATACTAATACCAATACCAATACTAATATTTTGAAGGTCAAGTTTTCACCATATGATTTTGGGGATTGGGGTCACAAACATTCATACCACAGCAATACGTTTTTTGGGGCTATCACTATTGCTTTATTTGTTCTTTTACAAAGTCCTGGCGTCCAGTAAAAGCAAAACCAGACTCTTGATGTGATGACAGTGCTATGTGTAACACAAGTATGGAAAAGTCCTTTGGTAAGAGAGAAAAAAAATGTAACAACAACAACAACAAAATCCCACCAGGAAGAGTGGGGAAAGGGGTCACTGAAGAGGGAGACCTAAGATTTTGCCTGGCCCTTGACTGGGGGAACAATGAAGGCAAAGCTTTCCAGGCAGAGGCACACAAGAGCCCAAGCTGAGAGGCACGAAACCATGTGAGCTATGGTGAGTCTGCAACAGGATGACTTCCTTGGTGCTCAGACAGTTTATTCCACCTTGGGAGGGGGCACCAGAAGCACAGTCTAAGGAGCAGCCTGGGTTTAGCTCTAGTTGGGGAGCAGCCGTGGGGAAAGAAGGCAAGAAAGCTACAATGGATAGTTTGCACATTGTTTTCATCTGACCTGCTGTGGAATGTGGCTCATAACTCATCTACATATGCAGCTATTGAGGTGGACAAAGGAAATCCAGTCAGTGGAAATTCCTGGGAATCCATGATGAGGCCCAAATAGGAAATGCCAGTAAAGAGATTTTTCTGGTGCCAACCCCAAATACCAATGTTCAAGCTGTGTTCAGAGAACCTTCATTGCTTGTCAATTTTAGATGAGACACTTTGGCAAATGGTAAATCGATAATAATTAGGGTCCCATTGATATTATCCTTTCCAACCCTTTGCATCTAGCTTGATGCTTCAAGAAACTTTGAGACAGGGATGATTATTCTAATTTTACAGATCTTAAATTGAGGCTCAGGGAGGTTTGGTAAATTCTTCAAGGTCACACAGCTAAGGGAGACAGGATGATATCATAAAATAATCCTTTCAGTTGGAATGATATAGGCCTGTTTTAAAATCTCTATTCCATGACTCACTGTTTGGGTGACTTTGGGCAATTTACTTTCCTCTCTGCATTCATATTCCTGTCTGTAGAATGTGGATAACTTTACTTCATAGAACTGTTGGAAACATGGAATGAGATTATGTATGTTGCCTACTTGCTACCCATGTCCCCCTTCTTCCTTAGTGACTCATGCCTAATTTAGGTTGGAGGAGGCAGCATATACACTCTATTAAAACATTCAATTTTCCAGTCTCCCTTGCACCTGGGGGTGGCCACATGACATTGTTCTGGCCAATGAAATGTAAGCATAAGTCTCAGGGAAGGGTATCTAGTCCTGAATAAGAAAGCTAAACCTTTTTGGTAAAAGCCTTTCTTCTCCTTTTCTTCCTTCTTGGAATAGGGAAAAGAGACCTGGAGATGCAACAGCCGTCTTAGAAAAACAATGAGCGGGTCTTTGATGGTATTGTTGGACTGCTTTTCTTGGACTTCTCATGGCTTGAGACAAGCAGACTGTAGGTAGTTGAAGTGATTTGCAGCTCACCATATTTCTGGCTGATGGAGTAATTAAGGCTTTGACTCATCATACATGCTCAATGAATAGCAGCCATTTTGATCAAGGCAGGGACCTTTCTCTGAACTGTGAGAATTTAATTCCCTGCACCCTACACATAAAACATCATTAACATGCCCAACCATCCCCACCGACACTACACAACACAGCACTCTTCTCTGTTCTCTGCCTTGCTCACCTCCAAAGTTGGCCACATAGCCCTCTCCACCTGCAGATCAGTCTCAGTTCAAATGAGATAACATGTAAAATCCATAGCACAGTGCTTGGCAAACAAGAATAAAACAAATGGGATTGTCCTTTTTTGAGACAGAAGGTTTTAAAGCAACCTCTGCGAATGAGCCTTCCTGCTTAACAAACATGTATGAAAAATTTTAGAGGGCATCATGACCTGCAAAATAAAGAAACCGAAGCAGCTTTTGCATGGCATTCAAATCTCCAACCCATGCTTATAGCTCTGGGCTCCTCTTCCTGAGTCCACAGATAATGTCCCCTCCCCTATAAACTCACAGGAAAGTTTTTGTCCCCACCTGGTATTGCACTCATCTAATCATAGTCATTGTGGTTGCCCTTCCCACTGAAGGTGAGAAATACATCTCATTTTTCTTTGCAAAAATTGTAGATCAGCCTCAGTTTAAATGAGATAACATGTAAAATCCATAGCACAGTGGCTGGCACGATATTTATACAAAATTTGTATAAATTTATGGGGTATAATTTTGTTATATGGATATATTTTGTAGTGGTGAAGTCTGAGCTTTTAGTGTATTGATTACTGGAATAACGTACATTGTACCCATTAAGCAATTTTTCATTATCCACCCCCCTGCCACCCCACACCTTTCCGTGTCTTCAATGTCTACTGTTCCAGACTCTAAGCCCATGTGTACACATTATTATGTTCTCACCTGTAAGTGAGAAGATGCAGTGTTTGTCTTTCTGTGTCTGAGTTGTTTCATTTAAAATAATGGCCTCCAATTCATGTTGCTGCAAAAGACATAATTTCATTATTTTTCTGGGCTGACTAGTATTCCATTAAGCGTATATACCACACTTTCTTTATCATTTTTCCTTGACCCCCTGGTAACCATGCACAGTACAAGTACTCAATTGTTATTATCAGATAACTAAATAAGGTTCTAGTCTATGCCTAGGAGTATTCACATGAAGGTTTTAGCTGTTTCCTGAACACGGTTGAGTATTTCTATGCCTCAGTACTATTGCACATGCTATTCTTTTGGCTTAGAATTATCTGCATCCATTTTATCCCTGCAGGACTCCTACTGATCCACACACACCTCCTCGAATGTCACTTCTTCCAACTCTCTCAGTTGCTCTCTTCCCTATACTCTTAAGGCATATTACACTTATTTCTACTACAGCATATAACTCACTATTATTGTGATTCATCTACATGCCTCTCTTCCCTGCCAGACTGTGAGCTCTTAAAAAACATTTACTATTTTCTTCTGTCAGTTGTATTCAATATACGTCTGGCATATGGTAGATATTGATAATGTCGGTGAATCTGGTTGCACAAAATTTACAAAACATTTTGGCTTTCAGTTGTTGCCACCCCTATTCCTATAATGAGACTTGTAATATCAGGCATTATGGGGGAAAGTGAAAGGAAATGATCCTTTATTCGGTGTCTACTATAAACCAGGCATTTTTGTTGTCCAAAGTGCTTCCAGATGAAGCATGAACATACTCTCAAAGAGTTATGACTACATTGTGGAGATATAGCATACTTACACAAATGTTTTAGAGGTTGGTACGTTTGTCACTTTAAATCACACCTCCTGGGGTGACTGACTCACTACACATCCACGGCTTTAAGAATTTCAGAAGCCCCTCAGTGGTCCTGTCAGTATTGTGATCTCTTAACCCACAAGGACACCAGAGCCTGACCCAAGCTACCTTAGTCAGATTCTCTTTAATAGAAATATGAAAATTGGAAAGAGTTGCTGAAGAGATTGGGAGTTGCTGGGGGATGAGTGACATTTGTGGCAGTCCTCAAGGGTGAAAGAAAGACCGTGAAGAATTTCAAGAAACCAGAATTGCCCTGGGTCCTCCTATCTTGGTAGTTCAGCATTTCCTTTGATTCTCTGAAACACCCCCAGCATTCTTCCAATAAATGTTTCCTTTGCTTAAGCCATAGAAGTCCATTTTAGATGCCTACAAGTAAAAAAAAAATTATAACCAATGTAGTCCAAAAGAATTTCCTATTCTGTCTCTAAGTTGGTTAGGATTTGCATCAGCTGCAAGTGAGAGAAAATCCAAAATAATGGTGGCCTAAAAAGAGTACAAGTTTATTTTTCTCAATGGAATGTAGGCAACCAGGTCTAGTTGCCTGATTCTCAGGGATTCAGGTTCCCTCAGGGATTCTTATTCCACATGTCTCAGGATGGGGCTTCCATCTTGTGGACCAAGATGGCTGCTCAAATTTCAGTCATCATGTCATTACTCTAGCTTACAGGAAGGAGAAAGACATGCTTCTCCCTCCAAAGATGTATCCCAGAAGCTGAACGCACCATTTCTGCTTAGTTACATAACTCCCATATGCCAACTATCTTCCATTTGCCTCCCCAGATGCACTGCCTACTCCTCGTCATCTTCTCTCTGCCTTTGTGCGTTGGCATGTGTCAGCCACATCAGTGGGTTATTGTAACCTTTGGCTTCTATGGTTCTAGCTCAGACAGTTGGGATTCTAGCAGGGGATCAGAAAAAGAGAAGAGTGAGGTCAGGGTATATATTTTTCTGGATCCCTCCCATCAAGGTTGCATTGGC
This sequence comes from Colobus angolensis palliatus, assembly GCF_000951035.1. Classification (NCBI taxonomy): domain Eukaryota; kingdom Metazoa; phylum Chordata; class Mammalia; order Primates; family Cercopithecidae; genus Colobus; species Colobus angolensis. The sequence goes on from NW_012111142.1 coordinate 6,620,702, forward strand.
TGGCTCTATCCCTCAACTCAAGATAACTGATCCTTGCAAAATGAATGACACTACTTGACTCTCTCTTTTTCCAGTTTCTGGTAACTCTTACTTCTCTCTATCCCATGAGGCCCCAAAGAAGTTAACAACAGCCTGGCTGACATGAGTTTTGCTTACTACACTACTCTTAAAGTTTCTCCATACCCAATCTCAGTCATTAGCCCCTTTATAAATCAATCTTCTTGGAGTTATTCTACTTTGCATATATCATCTATATTCTGTGGGGACTTTGACACATCCATTTAAGTATAAGGATTTTATTATGGGCCATGTACTCAACCTAAAAACTGAAGGCTTTGTTACTAAAAAAGTAGAGGGCCAATGTTTTAGGATAACTAGCAGTCTTTGCCACACTCCCATCAGTCTTTCATGATCAGTTCTCCTGTTTTTTATGTCTACTTTTTATAGCTTGAAACTTCTATTCCATAATCTTAATATCCACAATAGAAGGAAATCACCATCTTTCTTACTTCATACAAGGCTGTAAGAACCTACAGATCCACAATTATATGGGAGAGTTATAATTGTTGATTAGTCCTGTTTGACCCAGGCAGGGTAGTAAAATCAACATATGCTTAATGAATGTATGAATGACATGATGAAACTATATTTTCATTTTTTTCAATTGAAAACTGGTATATTGTACCACAAAAAGGTTTAACTCCTTTCTAGCTCTGATCTCCAAGTATTATTTTGTCAGTTCTATGTCACAATATTCCATGAGTCATAGAAAGAAATACAGTAAGAGTGGAGGTTAGAGTCCAGAGCACACAGTGGAGGAGACAGACCTAAGAAGGAACCTGACATGGTGACCCAGACAGAGCCAGGAGAGAAGCCATAAGCTTGGCTCACACAGATTCTGACTGTGATAAGAGGCAAGAGATGGAAGGCAACTTTAAGAACAGGAAACAAACTCACATATCCAGAGGAAGTGCACAGGTCCGGGCAACGAAAAGCCTGAAATCACATGGATGGCAAGACAAGAGTCAATCCTAACAAAACCAAGGAATTGATATTTCTTAATAGAATACTCCAGTTTTCCAAGTCAAAACCTGGGTGCTCTCTATGATGGCTACCTATTCCTTAATTTCTATATCGAATCAATCTTCCAGCTTAGTTGACTATGCCTTGTAAATATCTCTCATTTGTCTACTTTTCTTGATTCCCATTTCCAATAACATAGCTCAGGCCCATGTCATCTTTTGCCTGCATTAATGCTACAGCTTTCTGATGGATTATTCTTTCCCCGCTAGAGCCCCATTTTCCAAACATCTTTCCATGACATCTCTCCAGAACATAAATGAGACCATGTTATTTACCTGGGCAAAATATTCAATAGTTCTCAGTTCTCCTAGAATAAAGTTTAAAATTTTAATAAGACCTTAGGTTACTCATCAATTACATCTCTTTCCAGCCTAATCTCACCCCATTCCTCTGTTACCCTTGTGACACTTCAGCCACACTGAAATGCTTCCCACCAGAAGGAATTAAATTAGCTTTTGCATATGTGTGCTTTACTTCCAACTCCCCTCACTTTCTTCAGCTGATGCTTTCTTTCTTACTCATCCACTGGGACTTTACTCATAAGCCATCCTCACCCACAGAGTTCATCTCGATTCCCCTACCCTTGCTCAGGCTGGAATAGGTATCCCCCACTTTCGGTTCTCATAACCTCTGGATTTATCTCTACCACATTCCTTACCATGATGCATTGTTATTTCCATGTTATTTGCCTATTCCTTTCTGGTCTATGAGTTTCTTAAGGACAAAGGCTATATTTCATGCAAAATGGTATCCTCAGTGTCTACCACAGAAGCTGACAAAGGAGGTGGTCAAAGCATGCTTATGGAATGAATGAATAAGTGAACATGTCCAGTCATGTGTGGAGAACAATGGGATGATCACCTTCCTTGTTTCAGACACCATACCTCTATTCATGCAGACCAGCCTAGCTTTTTCATTTTGTTTGGTTGTTGTAACACGACTATCTCTGCCTCCAGTCTTGAGATTTGCCCGTCTCTCTTATGTAGAAACAAAAATGTAATAGTGGAACTTCCATTTCAGGCCATGATGGAATGACAAGAGTCCAGTCATATTCTCCCATCATAAACAACAAGAAAACTGGGCAAAAATGACATGAAACAAGTGTTTTCAAATATTGAACAACAGATAGTGCAATACTTAGATTCCTAAGGAAAGGGGGGAAAAGTGAGGTAAGCCCTTGGCCTTCTGTCTGGGGTCTCATTCCTCAACCATGGCAGGTTGAGGAATCCGCAGCAGAGCTCAGCAGTCTCACTAAGTTGAGGACAGAGATTTAATTCAGGGAGGCTGAAATCAAAATTGTGGAGCAGAGTTTCAGAGAGGAGAGCTGCGTAGAAAAAACACTTCAGAGTCTTTGCTGAATATTAAGTCATGCATGCCTAGGGCAAAACTCCATGAGGCCAGGCAATGAATGGGGAGCTGGAGACTGAGAAATGCCCAAAAATCACAGCAGTGAGAGACATGTAAACTCCAACCAGCAGGAGCAGAACGTCCTCACGGATCACCTGGACCTTCATTAGAGACCACAGAAGTGTCATGACTGGGTGGTGGGATTATTCTTAGAGCCATTGCTTCTCTAGACTTGCCCTAAAAATCTTCAAAACAAGTCGTGGGAGTATCAAACCAATCAACAAGTAACTTATCTAACTGTCAGGAAACACCTTAACTTCTTTAATGGACAACAAGAAAATTCGGACACTCAAAACATGGTATTCAGTATCCAATAAAAAAATTACTGGACATGCCAAAAAGTAGGCAAAAGTGATCTGTAATCAGGAAGAAAAATCAATCAGAAAATCATAGAAATGATCGAATTAGCAGACATAGACTTTGAAACAGCTGATAAGTTCTGTCGAAATGGTCGAAAGTAAACATATATGTAGTAAAGATATAAATGGAAGATACATTTTCAAAAGACAAAATGAAACTTCTAGAGATTAAAAAAATACAGTATATGCCAATGAAATGTCTTCTGGAAAGATTGAAAGCATATTATATATTGCAAGAGATAATATTAGAAAACTCAAAGACTAGTAATAGAAACTATCCAAAATGAATCATATACAAGAAAATGACTCAAAAAATAATGAACAGTGTCTCAGGGACCTGTGGGACAATTTGGAGTGGTGTAACATAAAGTTCCAGAAGGAGAGGCTGGGGCAAGGGAAAACAGTAGAATATTTGAAGACATGATGGCTAAAATTTTCCAAATTTGATGAAAAATGTAAGCTCAATGAACCTCAATTAGGAAAATGAAAACTCCACCAGAGCACATTATAATCAAGTTTTTGAAAACAAATGATTCAGAGAAAATCTTAAAAGTAACCAAAGGAAAAAAGACACATTATGTATAGGGGAAAAAAGATAAAACATAGGTTCAGACTTCTCATCTGAAACTACACAGGGAAACAATGGATCATGTTATTTAAAGTGCTGAATGAAAGAACAAAACAAACTGTTGGCTTAGATTTCTAGATCCAGTAAAAATATTCTCCAGAAATAAAATTAAATAAATACTTGGAGACAAATGTGAGCTGGGGTAATTTGTTGCCAGCAGACTTAAACTGTAAGAAATATTGAAGAATATCCTTTAGACAGAAAGGAAATTTCAACAGATGGAAACTTAGATGTAGAAAAAAATGGAGAATTCAAGATATGGTAAATGTGCAAGGAAATGTAAATGGACTCTTCAAAACAAATATAATAATATATTTGCAAGCTTATAATATATGCAGAAGTAAAATGTGTAACAAAAGACAGGAGAGGAAAAATGGCAGTATATTATGGTTTTTATATGTGAAGTGGTGTGATATTATTTGAAGGTAGATTGCGGTAAGTTGAGGAAACCTATAGTAAACCCTAGAGCAGAGACTGGCAAACTTGTGTAAAGAGCCAGATAGTAGAAATTCTAGGCTTTGCATGCCACATGGTCTCTGTCACAACTACTCAGTTCTGCCATTGTAGCATGAAACTCATCAGCTAGAGAAACAACCAATGGCAATACATAAATGAATGAGTGAAACTGTGTTCCAATATAATTTTATAAAAGCAAGTGGTGGGTCAGATTTGACTGCCACCTGTAGTTTGCTAACCCCTGCCTTAAAGCAAGAACTAAAAATAAAATAAAATACTGGGCTAATAAGACAGTAGTAGAGATAAAATGGAATAGTAAAAAAAAAAAAATTCAATCCAAAGGAAGGTGGGAAAAAACAAGGAAAGAAAAAAGAACACATGGGACGAATAAAAATACAAATAAGCAAGATGGTACATTGAAGCACCACAATATTTCTAAATATATTAAATATGAAGCACCACAAGATTGCTAAATTCAATTAAACCTAGTTGAAACACTCAAAAGACAGATATTTTAAGGTTAGATTAAAAAGCAAAGCTCAACAATATGTGGTGTATTAGAAATCTATTGAAATATAAAGTCTTAGAATAAAGGGGTAGAAAAAACATACTGTGAAAATATAATAATAAACCTGGAATGGCTGTAATAATAACAGACAAAGTAGACTTCAGCATAAATGGCATGGCCAGAGATAAAGAGTGATGCTTCATAATAATAAAGGGATCAATTTATTCAAAGGATACAATAATCCTAAATCCCACCCCAGAGCTTCAAAATTCATGAAGCAAAAACTGACAGAAAGAAGAAATAGATAATCTACAACAATATCTGGAAGTTTCTAATACTTCTTTCTCAGTAATTGATATCATAGATATAAAGAAAATCAGCAAGAATCTAGTAGACTCTAACAAAGTTATTAACCTTTTTGATATTATTGATATCTATAGAACAGTCTACCAATATCAGAATATACCTTCTTTTAAAGTGCACTTGGAACACTTAAGATATATTATATACAAGACAATAAAAGAAGTCCCGGTAAATTTTAGAGTATTAAAATTATTTAAATATGCTCTTTGGCCACAGTAAGAATATGTTAGAAATCCTTTTTCTAGGCCGGGCGCGGTGGCTCAAGCCTGTAATCCCAGCACTTTGGGAGGCCGAGACGGGCGGATCATGAGGTCAGGAGATCGAGACCATCCTGGCTAACACGGTGAAACCCCGTCTCTACTAAAAAATGCAAAAAACTAGCTGGGCTAGGTGGCGGGCGCCTGTAGTCCCAGCTACTCGGGAGGCTGAGGCAGGAGAATGGTGTAAACCCAGGAGGCGGAGCTTGCAGTGAGCTGAGATCCGGCCACTGCACTCCAGCCTGGGCGACAGAGCGAGACTCCGTCTCAAAAAAAAAAAAAAAAAAAAAAAAAGAAATCCTTTTTCTAGGCACATATCTGGAAAATCCTCAAATATTTGGAAATTATATAAGATAGTTCTGTGATCAGAAATGAATCACAAAGAATATTAGAGGACACATTGTAGTGAATGAAAATGAAAACACACTTTATAATTTGTGGGATGCCGCTAAGACAGTGACCAGGGCATTTATGGCTTTGTTTATACTGGAAAATTAGAAATGTCCAAAATCAATGACCCACCTTAAGATGTTAGAAAAAGAAGATTGACTTACACTCAAATGTCTATCATTACACATTTGAAGAAAATGATACATATATGAACAGAAATTGGCTGGGCATGGTGACTCGCAATAGTAATTTCAGTACTTTGGGAAGCTGAAGCTGAAGCTGAAGGATTGCTTGAGCCCAGGAGTTCAAGACCATCCTGGGTAACAAAGTGAGACCCTATCTTTACAGAAAATAAAAAATAAAAAATAATTAGCCAGATATGGTGGTGCACACCTGTAGTCTCAGCCCAGCTACTTGGGAGACAGAGGTGGGGGATGGCTTGAGCCTGGGAGGTGGTTGAGACTGCAGTGAGCCGTGATTACACAATTGCACTCCAGCCTGGGTGACAGAGTAGGACCCTGTCTCAAAAAAAAAAAAAAAAAAAAAAAGAGCGATTATAAAACCTAGAAAAAAAAAATCAATGAATCCAAATCCAAAAGCTGAGTTTTTGAAACGATAAATGAATTGATACATTTCTGGTAGAGTCATGAACTAGCAGAGGAAGAAGATATGAATGTTAAATAAAAGGAATTAAAAAGGAGCCATAATTGCAAATTTTACAGAAATTAAAAAGATAATATGATAGTATTATAAACAATTATGGCAAAAATTCAACAATTTACATGAAATGTATCAATTCCTTGACTCTTAACTACCAAAGCCGATTTCTGATGAAACAGAAAATCTGTATTGCTCTAAATTTATTATAGATTTTATTACCGTTATTAAAACCTTTCCATAAATAATAATAAAGACTTCCAAGGTAAATTATCAAACAGTTAAGGAAGAAATAGTACCAGTCCTACACAAACTGTTTCACAAAAGAGTGGAAGAGGGAACACTTCACAAATCATTTCATGAATCTAGCCTTACCCTACTATCAAGACCAAAGAATTTATGAAAAAAAGAAAACTACAAGCATATCATTCGTGAACCTAGATGTAAAAATCCTTTTAAAGAGTAGTAAATAAAATCAAGAATATGTAAAAAAAGGATAATATACCACTTCCAACTAAGGTTTCTTCCAGAAATACAAGGTTGGTTTAATATTTACAAATTAGTTAATGTTATTTTACATATCAACAGAAAAAAGGAGAAAAATTCTGCAATGGATGCAGAAAAAACATTCTATAAAATTCAATATCCATTTAGAACTTTAAAAAGGCAAGCTGCTCAAGAGCTAAAAATAAAAGGGTACTTCCTTAACCTAATAAAAGGTGTCTGTGAAAAATCCACTAACATACAAAAAGGGGAATGACTAACTAAATAAATGCCTTCATTCTAAGATAAGGAACATGACCATCAACTTATTACTTTATATCATGACACAAAAAATTACTTGAAATGGGTCATAGATCTAAATCTGAATCTAAATCTCCAAATCTAAATCTATATCTAAAACTAGAAATTCCCTGAAGAAAACACAGGGTAAAATATTTACAATCTTTATGTTAGCAAATATTTCAATGGAAAATATGCGGTATGAAAACATTGGGCTTAAAATTTTAAACTGCTCCTCCAAAGAGAGAATCAAAAGAATAATAAGGCATTTCATAGACTGGGAAAAATGTTTGTCATAGATAAATATGACAAAGGACAAGTATTCAAAGTTTATAAAGAACTCTTGCAACTCATCAGAAGACTGAAAACAAAAAAATTTAAGTGGGCAAAAACTTAGAACAGGGACTTTCCAAATGAAGACACATGATTGGCCAATAAACATATGTGAAGGTAACTAATATTATTAGTTATCAGAGGAATGAAAATTAAAATCACAGTGAAACACCAAGACATATCCATTAAAATGGCTAAATTTAGAAAGACTAATGCTACCAAGTGTTGGCAAGGATATGAAGCAATTAAAATTCTCATATGTACGGGTGGTAACTAAAACAGTATAACTACTCTGGGAAATTGTTAAGTGAAACAGGGTTCTTACATCCCAGCAATTCCACTTAAAGGTGTTTACATAAGAGAAATAAAAACATATGTCCACACAAAGATTTGTACACAAATGTTCATAACAGCTTTATTGATACAGTTCCTAAATTAAATTGGAAACAACCTGAATAACCATCAACAGGTGAATGGGTAAACACATTACTCCTCAACAAATAATTCAACCAACCAATCTACTGAAAAATGCAACCACATGGAGGAACCTAAAATACTATTATATACAAAGGTATATATACTGTATAATTTCATTGATATGAAACTCTAGAAGAGACAAATCTAATCTACAGTGACAAAAAGTTGTTTGGCAGTTGTCTGTGGCTAGGGGTGTTTGAGGTTGATCAATTGGCTAGACAGAAAATTTTTAGGTGACAATGATGGATATCTGTCTTGATTGTGGTGGTGATTACATAGGTACACACATTTGTCAAAAATGATTCAACCATACACTTAAAATGGGAACATATTTTTATATATAAATGATATTCCACAAACCCCAAGTTTCCAGAAGCCTTCCCGAGAGCTCCCAAGAGAGGTGCACTCGAGTTTCTGGAGCTGACCCTATGAACTTATCCACCTCAGTTCTCACCCATTTCTCACTCCCTCATCCCTGCTTCTCATGGCTGTCCCAGTTCTCTCTGGCGTATTTCACCAGAAAATCCCCGCATGCTCCTCTCTCCTTTATCTCCCAATGCACCACCAACACCACACCAAAGTTTTGGTGATAAAAGCGGAAAGTCACATCACAGGAGAGGAAACAATTAAGACTAAATGTCAGACAGCATGTCAGTGGTATTCATCCTCCACCCCTTGAAGTCTATGACTCACTGCCCCTTCTCTCTTGGCTGCAGCCTCCTTCCATGGGGCTGGGCCCTTGTTCCTTTCTCTCCCTAATTCAAGGACGTAAGACTCTGACAGGGGTTGACAGTGGAAAAACTCTCTAGTCCTATTATGTTGTAAAAGGGAAAAATGTAAATCTCATCCTTTCTTGCCCTTTCCCATCAAGAAGAGCCCTAACACCTATAACTGCATACCCCCAAAAGCCAACTAGAGTAACTAGAGTAACTTTTTTTAGCCAAAGAAGATTTACTTTCTTAAAGAAAGTTTTCCTAGATTTGTGTTTTTCACCTGGAACCCTAACTAAAAATGCAAACCACTGTGCCCACACCAAATCCAGTGAAGAAGAATTTCTTGGTTTGGGACCTGGTAATCTGTATTTCAACTAGCACATCCCCTCACCAAACTCTCCCTACTTTGAATTCTTAGGCAGCTTAAAACAGAAAAAAAATATGCTGTTTGTTTTGTGGTTACTAAATTATCTAGGTGTATTCTAATAAATGTCCTTTAAGCCAGAAGTCTCTCATTCTTGATTTCAGTAATTGATATCTGAATTCTTTGTGCAGGACTGGTCTATCTCCCAATCTATCCCCACAGCCCACACTTGGAGCACAAGGAAAGTTTTGGACCACCAGTCCCACAATGCTGCAGTAGGGGCAGAACTACAAAAATAGAGTTAAAATACAGTTTTGTCATAAGCCTTCCTTGGGGTCCCCAGATTGCATTTAAAGCTAGTAGCCTGGGAAACATCTTATAACCTCGTAGTGTGATGTCTGTCTGTAACTCCTTCAAGTCATCAGTCACCGCAAACAATACCCCTGCTCTGAACCACAGGTTACTGTAAGTTGCTCGTGCCACCAGGAAGTTTTGTGGCAAGTCCTAAAAATGCAAATCATCCTATGGAATCTTTAGATTGGCAAGATCTAATTGAAGTTGTTAGACAAAGTTCTGGAAAGGTGGTCTGGGTGCGTGCTCTGTCTAGAACCATAGAATTGCTTAAGGAAAAACCTTGAAATAGCAAATGACAAGACTTTCCTTGAGGTTCGCAGATGTTATCCGCAAATGCTAGAAGCATGCCAAGGATGAAATTTCATTTTCTGGGCCTCTTATCAGTGAGCAGACAAAGATCAAGAATCAACACTAAACGTGGCTTGATGTAAATAAAATTTTTAAAGCCTTTCTGTTTTCCATTCCAATAATTGCTTACAGGACAATTCTTTTTTTTTTCTCTCTCTAGATTTTGTTGAATTGCTTTGATTCCTCCTGAGATTATGAATGTAGAGACCAAGGTATAGATGTATTAAACTTAGGCATTAGCCAGAGACCTTTCGGAGGTACACTGTCTATCTGCTCATGAAAATTATGGTGATCTTCATGGCCCACAGATAACCTCGCTTAGTAGGCATCCATATAGTCTTTTAAATACAAATATATTTGTACTTTTCTATTGCAAATTTTGAATCTCCCTGAGTACAGTTGACATACAAGTTTTTACTAGCCATGAGAATGTTATGACTCCATGGATAATAATGGCAGCTAACATTTATTTAATGCCTCTATGTTCATGCCACCTTATGTATTTATTATGCCCTTCAGTCCTCAACACAATCCTATGAAAAAAATTATATGTTCACCTCATTTTGCAAATGAGGCTACTGAGAAAAAGTTGCCACAACTGTAGATTGAGGGCCAGAAGGTCCAACTTCAAAGCATTCATGCCTAACAATGATGTTATACTCACTCGAGAGATATTTGCTGAGTGTTTACTCTGTGCCAGGCACTGTGATAGGCTCTGGAAATAAAGCAGAGACCAAAAGAGACAAAGATTTCTGCCCCGATGGAGCTTACATTTTGTCTGACATCTATCATGTGAATTTATAATAATTTACCTAACAAATCTCTGTTGTAGGATGTTTAAACTGCTTCTGATTTGATGACCTTAAAAAATTAAAAAATTAAGTGTGAGGGAGAGCATTTTGATTTGTAAATCTCTATGTCTCCTAGCCTCTGCTTAATTCATTAGGAAAGTTTTCCAGAATGGGAATTATAAAGATCAAGGATATGAATATTCATTTGAGTTCTTGATTCATATTGCTAAATAACCCCTGGCAATGGTGTAACAATTTACACTTCCATCAACTTCGGCAGTTTTGAGAATGTCCATTTCTCCACACCCTTGCCAACATTCTTTGTCTCTTTTTAATCCTTGTCTACCTGATGTCACATTTATAGCTCAGTAATAACAAAGATGGTACTTGCTGACTTAGTTTTATTTAGAGAAAATGAATTTCCCTGATTCAAAATAGTTGAAGAATGACAACTTGTTTTAAAAACACCTCACCTCCCCTCATAATCAAAAGGAAGAATTAAATACTTCCCTCACAGTGCATATGAATATCTTTATTCAACTCTCAATTGTATCTGAGAAACTTATCTGATACTGAAAGGCCTTGTGAACATAGAAATCTCTCTGTGGAATGGCTCACGGGCACCTGTAACCATTGTGCCTGTGAGTAAATCGGCTTTTGTTGTGAGGTAGTGACTTACCCACCCTGAAGGAATCTAAAACCATGCCACTCCGCTGGAATGACATTTGATCTGTCCCGTTTTAGAATCTTCTTTGCTTGCACTACCTCTCTTAATTAAGTGCAATTTCTATCTTCTTGGAATTTCCAGAGCACATTTTATGTATCTCTGTTATGATACTCAACATAGGTTAAGTATGTATTTTCTTAGTTCTTGGGCTAGAAAAATAGAGTTAATGGCACCTGCTGTATAGATCTGTTGAGAGAATTAAATGAATCAATGCACACAAAGCACTTAGCACAGTGCCTAGCACAGAAATACCTTCAACAAATGTTTGTTGAATGAAGGAATGAATAGTCAATGCATAATAAATCTTAGATGCTGTCAGAGGCTGGCAAGTAGTTCTCAAACCTTAGTGTACATAAAATTAATGGGGGGAACTTGTGAGAATGCAAACCCTGAGACCCCACCTCCAGAGACTGTAATTCAAGAAGTCTGGTGTAGAGGCCCAGGAATCAGGGTGACACTGAGACGGGTGATCCAGACATCACACATAACTTAGGGAATCATTGATTAGCCTGTGAGCTCTGTGGTAGCAAGGAAACTATGATATTCATCTCTAAATGACCCTATACCTATTGATCCCAGTCCTTGGTATGCAGTAAGTGCTCAAGGAGAGGTAACTTGAGTTTCAGCCTTGACGGTGGAGGAGGGGTTGTTTCCAGTCCTATCAATACAAAGTAGACAGACAACTGATGGTTCTAGAATGTTTGGACCCTAATCTCTCTCCAGACATGATCTCAAAAATATGGCTGCTATTGTCCTGGAGCAGAATTTCCCCAAGCCTCACATTATTCTATGTCCCTCTAAGCAGGACCAAAATTTGAGCACTTTACTATATACCAAGTGTTTTATTTGATCTAATCCACATGATAGCTCTGTGGGCGGGGAAACTGAGGCTTAGAGAGTTTGTTACCTGTCTGGAGTCACACAACAAATAAGTGACAGGGGGGTTCATTCTAGGCATAAACCATTGCCAAATCTGAGCACCTTTCCCATAGCTCTCTAGTGGGATGGAGGAAGGCAACTGAGAAACATCGCCCTTGGCCTGCCGGGGCAGGTGAAGTGTGGGTTCCAGTGTGAGTATGAGTGTGTGTGTGTGTGTGTGTGTGTGTATGTGTGTGTGTGTATTGCCAGCAAATTCCTGATTAGAGGTACCTGCATAAAACAGAGGAGATTTTTCCCTTGTAAGTAGATACTATAAATACAGGTTATTAAATAACCCTGACTTCATCCCTAACTAACCAGCCCTGCCAGTTTGCATGCTACTCATGTGTACAGCATGACTCAGAGGACCCTCAGGGAGCAGGTGGGCTAAAAATCTATCAGACAATAATAATTTTCATAGATGGGAGCTCCCCAGCTTCCCAGTTGGCTGTTCAGTTGATCATGAGTCATGAATTTCCTTTTTAGGGTAATATTTACCATAGAGCATGGCTGGTTATGGTGAATACGTAATATCCATTTATCTGATGGGAAACATGTTATTAAAACATTACCTAATGATAGATTTACCTGATAAATAATCCTTGGGATTAAACAAAAAAGGCTGGGGAGGGGCTAGGGAATGATTGAAGGAAGCAGAAAGGTGAACAGGAATAAGCTATGGCTTGGTCGTAAATAAAGAGGGCATTTGTTCAGAGATGGGTGTTGAAAGGATCCTTACTGTAATAATTAGAATAGAGAAGACAAAGGGAGAGACAGAGAGATTTGGTCAAAGATAGATTAAAGGAGGAGGGAATAAGGACGAACATAGGAAATGGTTAATAACATAATAATAGGCATCTTTTAAATGTATTGTTAGTATGTTCAGGCACTGAGCTAATTCTTTTACATATATCATCATTTCTATTCTCATGAGAGCCCCAGGGAACACTCCCACTACCACCCTTATTTTTTATTCCAGCCAGTATAGTAAAGCAGTTGGAAGCACAAACCTGGAGGTAGAGTGTCGGAATTGGCATGTCAGCTCTCTATTTATTAGCTGTGATCCCTGAATTTTTCTGTGCCTGTTTTTTCATCTGTGAAATGAACATAATGATAATTTTGCCCACTTTTAGAGGGTTGTTTATAGGATTAAAATGGTTAATTTAACAATTACTTACAACAGTGTGTGGCACATTTTAAACAATAAATTCAGCTACTATTTCAACTGCAGCTGAGGAATCTGAGCTCAGAAGCTAAATCACTTGTCCAAGATCACAGAATTAGAAAGTGACAGAGCTGGGATCTGAACCCAAGTCTGTCTGATTCCAGAACATGTGCTCTCAATCTCTCTGCCTTGGTTGATGGGAACAATAATGGTGGGCACTAGAAATACCACAGAGCATCTTTTCCTAATGCACATGATGCCAATACCCTCCATTTGAGTCAATCAATTTTAAATTTTTGGGTCATTTTATAACCAGAGAGTACAATTTAGAAACGACCCTAGAGGGCATCTCATCTAAAGATTGTGAACTGTTAGCCAGTCATCCACTCATTTCCTACAGATATGATTTGTTTGGTCTGCACAGTGTTGGCTGGTGCAGAGCTATGAAAGTTTTTGAATCAGTTATTCAAATGAAAATTGTGAGGTTTCATGAAAAACAAACAAACTAACCCAGAGGTGTATATTCTCTAGAAAAATTGGAGGATCTTGCAACACCAGACCCCTATCCTTACATGTAAGAGTCAGGTGTGCTCAGAAGCCTCTGAGTCTGTTCTCATCACTTTCAGCTGTCTCCTGCATTGGGCCCACTTCAGATGTTTATGTTCACATAACTGTCCATGTGGACATCAAATCTGGGACAACAGAACCCCTGTTCCTCGAACTTCCTCTTTTTAGACTTACTACATTTTTCCAAAGGATGGGATCTTAATCCTCTCCCCAGGCTGCCTTCCTCTTCTAAAGCCTTAATGGATCCATGCCCTTCTCCCAGCATGTGGCACTGAGAGGACCCGATTCCTTGGGTGGAGTCTGACCAGCACAGAGTACTGGGGAATGGCCAACTCACTTCCCCCGAGACCTCCCATTCGATTGTCTCCTGTTAGACCAGCCTCCCCATGTTAAGGAGGACTTCCATGTGGCTCTCCTCAGCTTCCCCGTGACAAGGAAGCTCGGGATATTCCAGAACGTCGGTCTGTCCCGGGGCCTTCACTGGGCATTGGAGAAGCTTCTTGTCTGAGGTTACCTGTTATCTCTGAAAGTTACAGGGTTTCTCTTCCACTACAGCCAAGCCCATCTTGTTCAAGTGTTTTCAAGATCGCAGTGACAGTCACTTAACTTGTACAGCTGCAGCGACACCCAGCTAACTTCAGAGACTCCAGCAGGAGCCTCCAATTCAATAGCTCAGTAATTCCCCATCCCCAGTGAAGACCTCTTTCATGTCAGGTTCTGTGCTTCTGCCACATTCTCAGGAGCAGGTGCTGCTAACCTTGCTTTGAGTACCAGGCTCTCCTATTTAATCTTTGTGACTACTCTGTGAGGCAGGTGTTAAGATCCCCATTCTACAGATGGGAAAACTGAGTCTGAGCAAAGTTAGTATCTTGTCCAATGACAAGTTCTGTCTAATTCCAAGTTTCCATGTTCTTTACAGTCTGGCAAATATAAAAACTCAGATATATACAGATATATACTATGGAGGAAAGAATATAACAACATAATAAATCCTCTATAAGATAAGAGGTAATTCAAAAAAATATGAGATAACATCTTACAGAGAAGATAGCTCATAGGATTGAGATAGCTCAGAGCTCCATAGAGAAGGTAAACTGGAGTAGATCCTTGAGAAATGGGGACCATCTTCAGGGTAGAAGAGAAGATTACATATGGAGGCCACAGCAATACACAGTGTTGAATGGGAAAAATCTTAGGATATGTAATTTAGTTTACCTGACTTGGGATATCTTTGCAGTAATGAAGAGAAAGATAAGGCTAGATGATGAGTTTCATTGCCTCTAGTTTCTCTAAGAGGCAATGAAGAATCCCAGATGGAGTTGGAGCAGTGACCAGTCATAATCGTTAGCCCCAGAGAAAGACACTCTCTCTTCCCCAACTTCCTCCTTCTGCTGGTGTTGTGTCCTCCTGCTACAGACAGGCTTTATTGTGGGGGTCCAAAGAGGCAGTCATGCGTACCAAAAAATGTATGGGCTTTGAAGATTGACTCCAGCTGGGGCAAGGAGAGTTGGGAGTTATTGATAGAGAAGGGGGCATTTGACCAGAGTTGTGAAAGACAGTTGAGCTGTCAGCACTCAGAGATGAGGGCAAAGGACATCCCAGGTGGAGGGACCAAAGGAAGCAAAGGGACAGAGGCAGGAATTTAGCAGGCACATTTGGAGAGCAGTGAATAATTTACCCTTCCTGAAACAGAAAGTTTGTGAGAGGACAAGGGGTGTGAAGTAGGTATAAGGCAGAAATGATAGATTTTTGGCAAATGTCAGAATAAGAGCTCCTTTTCTCATCTGAAACACAAAGTTGGCCTGGACCCACTTTGAGCAAGGGAGTGATATTGAAGGCTTGGGCAATAGCTGGCAGAATGGATCAAGGAGAGGGAAGGAGACTAGAGACAGACACCAAATAGAGAGCTGACCCAACATTTATGGTGAGATGTAATGAGGATACTGGAACTGTGCTAGTAAGAATGTAGCATTCTTTCTACCTCAGACTCTAGGAATATTGTAGCCTGGTTGTAAGCAAGATATATTCCTGTCATTATCATCATCTCCTCCTCCTTCCCACCCCCTTCTTTTCCTCCTCCTTTTCTTCTTCCTAGTCTTTCTCCTCCTCCTCTTCTTCTGCCTTTCTCCTCCTTCTCTTTGCTTTCTCCTCCCCTTTCCCTTTCTCCCCTTCTTCTGTAATTATGTACATCACAACTGCCTACTCAAATCTGCTTTCACAATTATTCACTCCTTTGGTTGATCAGAATGTTTTTCAACTCTATAAGAATTAGAATTGGATTCTACTGGGAGTAACAGAAGACCCAAAATAATGATAAGCTTCCTTCTCCGTCTCCTCCTGTATGCAGCACAGACCTAATATGGCAGCTCCCTGATTGTTAGACCCAGGCTCTTTCTATCTTATTGCTCTGCCCTTCTCAACTCATGGTTTCCATCTGATCACTGAAGATGGCTGTTCAAGCTTTAGTCATATCTGTTTTTCAGACAGCAGCATGGCAGAGGAGGGCTGGGGAAGGGTACACTCTCCTCTTTAAGGACACTTCCTGGAATTTGTACACTGCAGTTCTGTTTACATCCCAATAGGCAGATATTGGTCCTTTGTGTTTCTTAGTCCTTTTTCCACCTCTGTGTTTCAGATTGCCAGGTCTAGGGCTCAGGAAGACTGAGAAATGAGGGCTTTGTTGCCACTTGCTGGAATTGAGACCTGCTAGTGTGGCAAAGAGAGATCTCCTTGATCTTTCATTTTGAGGACCAGGAAGAGGAAAGTGATTACATTACTGGCAACACCAGCAGACGTTTTCTTACCACTGCCTGTGTAGGCCTGTGCCGTATGCTCTGGGGAGTATGGAGAGTTATTGAATGCCATATCTACCCTCAAGATGCTTACATGCTCACAAACCGTAGAATCCCCCAGCTGGAAGGGATCTTAGGGATTGTCTAGTGCAGGCCTCTCTCTACTTCATTTATGATTGTCTAGTGCAGAGTTGGGGGCTACCATCTGAGCAACTTACTCTGTGAGTCAACAATAGTCATTTCCTACACGGAGTGACATGTGCAACCCTGTAACTTCTACGGAGCAGCTCTCGGTGTTTTCAGGAAACAGGTCTTGCTTATTCTTCATTCTACAAAATAAAGTATTTGCTCTGTGAAAGCAGCCCTCACATCTGTTTGACCATCTGTCTGTCCCCTGCTTTCCCAACCAGTCTCCTCCTTACTAAAAGGGGTGAACTGTAAGTTTAAGCTCACACACTTTGGAGCTCTCGGGCCTGGCTCTCACACTTACCAGTTGTGTGACCTTGATTAAGCAAGTGACTTACACTCTCTGAGCCTTCATTTTTCCATTTGTAAAATGAGGCTGATATTAATATTACTCACCTCATGACATTATTGTAAGGTTTAAATGAGCTGATGAATGTAAAACACAGAGACTGACACCAAAGACAGCAGTTATTATCATTACTTATATCTTTATAATTAATAATAATGAAACATCTGGTCCCTCTTCTCTCTTGAGTAACTTGTGATATTAGCTAATAAAGGAAAGGAAACTT
Organism: Colobus angolensis palliatus; assembly: GCF_000951035.1. Taxonomy (NCBI): domain Eukaryota; kingdom Metazoa; phylum Chordata; class Mammalia; order Primates; family Cercopithecidae; genus Colobus; species Colobus angolensis. The sequence continues at coordinate 6,637,900 of NW_012111142.1, forward strand.
TTAACACTTGGGGGGAAATCAGCATAAAAATGCTGCCTAAAGTGTGAGCAGGAGTCATACTTTTTGTTCCTTTTACCAGTGCCACTGGATCCCTAATGCTGTTCATAGAAAAATCACCTCCTGGGGTCGCCAGTTTGCTGTCTCCACTTGCAAACTGCCTTCTGGGAGGTTCCATCTGTTACAAAGGGTATTGGCATTCCTTGGCTATTTTTTTTTTTTTTTGGTTAGCAGAAGCAGACAGAACACAAATAAACAAACATATTGGAGAATTCAGATTGTACAGTATAGGGAAAAGAAGTCAGGAAGACTGGGATTCTGAATTCCACCTTACCACCCACTGGCTGGGTGGCCAGGGATAAGTTACAGTGCCCTGTGGGCCTCTCCGATTTTTGAGAGCCTGTTCAGCAACAGCGTCCTGTGACTAGAGAAAGGATTTGCAATGGCCTGGATTCCCCTGGAATCTCTTTCTTCCCACCTAGGGCTGGTCCAGGTGGGACCAGCATCTGGGCGGAGGCTGGGTACATGCCCAGACAGCCCTGTATGGTCTGTGAGCCAAGCATAGCCTGCCTGCTACCAGGGTGTGATTGTTCTTGTGATTTGGCAATACCCGGCAAACATGTCCCATCGGGGCTGAGCTAAAAATAGGTCCTATGCACGGGGCCCAGGAAAATCAGCAGCCCAGCACACAGGAGGTTGCCCAACAAGGCAGAACCAAGCTGCCACCACCACTTCAGTGGCACGATTACCAAAGAGAGGAGATTTGGCCAATTTTTCCACATGTATCCTCTTTTTTCACTCTCCTCTGGTATCAGAGCCAGTGCCTTCCCATTCTGTTTTCTCCCTCTCTTCTACTTCTGGATAAATTGATTTCTGCAAAGGTACTGAACAAAGGCATAGTATGGTGAAAAAAGCTGGTGTTTGGGCATTTGTGGGCTCAGGTTGAAATCCTGGCTCTACTATTTTCTAGCTGCTTGACCCATGAGCCTGAGACCCTATTAAGGCTCAGCTGCCTCAGTGAAATAGTGGTGTTAATTACCCTTAATTATGAAAATTGTCATGAGTTACTAAAAGCAGTTAGTGTCTAGAGCAAGGTTATCAAAATTTATCATACATGATAATCACTTGAGGAGTGGGGAAGCTTGTTAAAATAGAGCTAGGCCAGATGCAATGGCTCATGCCTGTAATCCAAGCCTTTTGGAGGCTGGGGCAGGAGGATTGCTTGAGCCCAGGAGTTTGCCACCAGCCTGGGAAACACAGTGAGACCCAGTCTCTCCAAAAAAAAAAAAAAAAAGAAAGCTGGGTGTGGTGGTGTGCACCTGCACCTGAAGTTCCAGCTACTTAAGAGGCTGGGGTAGGAAGGAGGATCGCTTGATCCCAGGAAGTAGAGGCTGCAGTGAGCCATGATCACACCCCTGCACTCCAGCCTGGGCAGCAGAACAACACCCTGTCTCAAATAAAAATAATAATAAAATAAAATAAATATTAAAAACCAGAGGGCCCCACTGTATCCCACCCCCACTCTCTGATTGGGTGGGTTGGGGAGCATGGCCTTGATGCTGCTGGTCCAGCAATCATGGCGAGGAGGAACACAAGGTTAGAGGTCAAGTATGTGAACTCCGGAACCCAATCATGAGGGTTCAACCCTGAGCCCTGCCCCTCTAGCAGAGTGTTTCGGGCAAGTTCCTGAACCTTTCTGAACCTTATTTGGAAAATGGGAGAGTAATTGCTACTTTATAGTTGATGCAAAGATTAAGTGAGTTAATTCATATGAAAACACTTAAAACAGCATCTGGCAAACAGTAAGCTTTGAGTGAACATTAGCTTTTATTAGTATCACAGAGTCTGCACAGGGTTCAGTACGTGTTTTTTTTCTGCTCTCTCCCTGCAGTTATTGCCAGTCTCGCTTGCATTTCTGTCTCTAGGCCACCCCTCCCAGGGTCTATGCTCTGAGCATTGTCCTTCTGCATGGAAGGGCAGGCAGGCATATGCCGGGAGGATCTGGGGCCACCAAGGAGCACAGACTGAATGTTAAAATTTAGAGATCACAGAAGAACCTGAAGCCCTCAGACAGGAATGGGCTTACCCCAGGGTATCCGTTCTGGAGCAGCAAAACTAGAACTTGACCCAGGTTTTCTGTCTTCCCAGCCAGGACACTTCCCATGACATCATGGCCTATCTCCTGTTACACAGCCCTGGCTATTCCTGAGAGTGCTTAGGAAACAACCAACTCCCCACCCCACTCCTACACCATTGCTTGCTTGGCATTTGGGAGGTTTCTCCTTTGATTGTTTGTGCTTGAGGATGACACAGTGGTAAACATTTAACATCTGACTATAAATGACTATTTTCTTTTGGATTTTTTTTTCCCTTTGGGCTAATGTCCTCAGAATGGAATTACTGGGTCAAAAAGTACAGACAGTGTTATAACAAAAAGAAAGCTAGACTTAGCAACTCTCCCAGGGGGAAGAACTCACTGCTCAGAAACTTGAAGGTGGCTGGGATGTTGGTATCTGAAGCAAGTTAGGGAGTGGAGGGAGAGCCCAGAACTGAATCTTCAAGTCAGCAGTAGGAGATAACAGTGGCTTGGAGAAGAGAGCCCTGGACCATAAACGAGATGCCTATCGGCCACTGGTAATTTCCCCAAGAAATGGTGTTTAGACGAATGCCTCTCAAACGTTTATGTGTTTAGGAATTCTCTGGGAGATCTTACTAATATGCAAGATAAGATTCAGGAGGCCTGGCGGGGGCAAGAGTCTGCATTTCTAACAGGTCTAGATAAGTTTTAGATAATGCTAATTCTGCTGATCAAGGGACCACACTTTGGAAAGACAATGGTTTAGGTTGCCATGCTTTTTTTCATGGTACTTCTCTTTCTAAGCCACCAGTCCCACCATTTTTTAGATCCAGCTCTGAAGATGTCCCTGGATATACCTCGCCAGGCTGGATTGGGTACCCCTATTCTATGGTACCCTGTACCATAGACTATGACAGCGCTTACCTTGCTGTACTAAATTGTCTGTCCCTCTCTCTTCCTAGGGCATGGAGCAGTCTTATTCATCACTGTATTCCCAGAATCCAGCACAATGCCTTTTGTGATGTGGGCCTAATTATTATTATTTATTTATGTATTTATTTACTGAGACAGGGTCTTGCTCTGTTGCCCAGGCTGGAGTTCAGTGGTGTGAGCTCAGCTCACTGCAATCTCCACCTCCCAGGTTCAAGCGATTCTCCCGCCTCAGCTCCCTGAGTAGCGAGGACTACAGGCATGCACCACCATGCCCGGCTAATTTTTGTAATTTTTAGTAGAGACAAGGTTTCACCATGTTGACCAGGCTGCTCTTGAACTCCTGAACTCAGGTAATCCACCCGCCTTGGCTTCCCAAAGTGCTGGGATTACAGGCATGAGCCACTGCACCCAGTCACCTAATTATAAATCTTACTCTAGTGGGTGAATAGATGGATAGATGGATGGATAAATTAATAAATGACTGTAAGGAGAAAGGAATAGAAAATGATGGGTTAGGAAAAGCATCATGAGCAACCAAATTTGGCTTCAAGATCATTATTATCCACTTGGTATTCTTTGAACCATACTTACCTACTGAAAGCCCGGAATCAGTGACCCTCCTCTGATCCTTGCCAGCTTTTTCCAGGCCCTGAAAAATGTTGACCCTGAACCAAGAGTGAACTCAGATAAATGAATAAGATCCAGGAAGCTTAGAGGTCCTTCACAGGGTGGCTCTAATAAATACCAGAAAACAAATAGCAGGTGTTGGCAATCTTTCTCCTGCCCAAAGAGCTATTTACACAAGTTTCCAAAACAATGCCTTCATCGCTTTACATGCCTATTACATGGTTCTCTTTAGGGAAAGGTCTGGAGTTGGTTAGCTCAGTGGATTGAAGAGTGACTCCCTCAAAGACAAGGGGTGGTGGGAGGGGGCCTTTTTCCTTCATTTTCTCCAAGGCTGCAAACTGACTCCCCAGTCCTGGCCACTGTGTCTATGATCCTTCGTCTTAATGATTAGAGAAAGCATGAGTCAGTGCAAACTCGATTCTCCTGCTCAAAATGAAAGGCAGTGCCACAGAGTAGAATGAACTTGAGCTTTGGTATCAGACAACCCTAGATACAAAAACGCACATGCCTCGGTCACTTTCAACTGTATACTCTTTTTCTAAAAATACTTTTTATTTTGTAACATTTCAAATCTGTAGAAAAGTTGCAAGAACAGTACAGAAAACTCCTGTGTACATTTTGCCCAGATTCACCAATTTTTTTATACTCTTTTCTTATTATTATACTTTAAGTTCTGGGATACATGTGCAGAACGTGCAGGTTTGTTACACAGGTATACACGTGCCATGGTGGTTTGCTGCACCCATCAACCCATCATCCATATTAGGTATTTCTCCTAATGCTATCTCTCCCCAAGGCCCCCACCCCGTGACAGGCCCCAGTGTGTGATGTTCTCACCACCCCTGCCGTGACCATGTGTTCTCATTGTTCAACTCCTAATTATGAGTGAGAACATGTGGTGCTTGGTTTTCTGTTCCTGTTTTAGTTTTCTGAGAATGATGGTTTCCAACTTCATACATATCATCCTTTTTTACGACTGCATAGTATTCCATAACAGATTCACCAATTTTTCACAGTTTGTCATATTTGCTATCTCCATCTCTTTCTTTCTTCTGAGTTTTTTGTTTCAGTCTTTCTCACTGAAGATGGCAAAAGTTCACTGAAACAAAAATATTAAAATAAAAAAGTTATTCAGAAGTCTCAAAACTGAATTAAAAGAAACAAGTAAGTTTCAAAATGATACTGTTTGTAAGTTGTAGCATTTATACAGAAAACTTAATGCAGAAAACTTTAATCTGCATTAAGATTTTTGGGACACTCTGTAATACGGTCATGTGTCACTTAACAAAGGAGGTATGTTCTGAGAAATATAGCATTAGGCAATTTTGTTGTTGTTTGAACATCACAGAGTGTACTTACACACACCTATGTGGTACAGCCTACTGTGAACCTAGGCCATATGGTATAGCACATTGCTGCTAGGCTACAAACCTGTACAACTTGTCACTGTACTGTTGTACAATGGCAATTTTCACACAATGGTGAGTATTTGTGTATCTAAACACAGAAAAGGTACAGTAAAAATATTGTATTATAGGCTGGCCAAGGTGGCTCATCACTAAAACATCCTTAAAACATCTGTAGGTTAAAATAGTGTAATACTACTACGTGAATAGTAGTGGTAATCTCAGCGCTTTGGGAGGCCGAGGTGGGTGGATCACTTGAGGTCAGAAGTTTGAGACCAGCCTGGCTCACATGGTAAAACCCCATCTCTACAAAAATACAAAAATTAGCTGGGCATGGTGGCAGGCGCCTGTAATCCCAGCTACCTGGGAGGCTGAGGCAGGGAGAATCAGTTGAACCCGGGAGGCAGAGGTTGCAGTGAGCCGAGATTGCGCCATTACACTCCAGCCTGGGTGACAGAGTGAGACTCCATCTCAAAACAACAACAAAAACAACAAAAAACAGTATTATAATCTTATGGGAACACCATCATGTATGTGGCTAACCATCAATTGAAATGTCATTTACAGTGCATGACTGATTTATATAATAATATATTGTGTATTTTTTTAACTATTTGAGCGTAGGTTGCCTATATCATGCTCCATATAGCATACCTTTTAATACTTCTGTATATACTACCTAACAACAAGGGTATTCTCCTGTATAACCCCAGTGAAGTTTCAGGAAATGTAAAATTAATATAACACTTTTGCATATAGTTCATATTCCAGTTTTTAAAATTGTACCAATAGCGTCTTTTATAGTAGCCTTTGTTCTTCTCCAGTATCTGAAGTAATTATTTGGTATATTTGTTTCTGTTTGTATTCAGTTTTATGTTTTTCCTTGTTGATTTAACTTTGTTTTTTGAATCTGTAGAATATTAACATTCTTCCAAAGTCAAGCTATACAAAAAGGTGTACTCAGAGAAGTATTCTCCCTTCCTTATCCTTTCCACCCCATTCTCTCAGGCTTTGTAGGTAACCAATTTTATTGTTTCCTGATTTAGCATTCCTGTGTTTCTTTTTGCAAAAGTAAGGAGACAGATACATATGAGTTTTCTTATTTCTCTTTTTTTTCTCACAAAAGGTAGCATCCTATATGTATACTTTCATGTTTAGCTTTTTTTCTGGCAGTCACTCCAGATGTACTCATGGAAATAATCCTTATTATTTTTTTACACTTGTATATTTGTGGTAGATTATTTTATGCTTCTCTGAGCCACAAATTATCTGCTGCCCCTCCTAGGGAGAGGTAGAGTCTATTTCCTCTCCCTTGAACTTGGATGGCCTTGTGAACTGTTTGAGCAATAGCATGTGGTATATGTGACTGGGACTTCTACGCTCAGACTTTAAGACGACCATTGGATTTTGTTTTCTCACCCTTGGAAGGCACCTACCATATTGTAAAGAAGCTCAGGATAGGCCACTGGGTGATGAGAGGTCACATGCAGAGTGGTCCTGGAAAACAAGAGACCATCTTGTGTGTTCTGGCACCAGCTGAATGACCTCAGCCTATTTCATGTGGCCAAGAAGAACCACCCAGGTGAGCCCAGTCAACTTACAGAATCATGAAGAATAATACGTTGTAGTTTTAAGCCGGTAAGTTTCGATGTGGTTTGTTACCAAGCAATGGATAACTGAAACAATAGTGTGCCACTGTAGGTATGCTCGATCTCCCACATTTGAGCATTTAGGTAGTTTTTGCAATTACAAATAATGCTTCATTGAATGACCTTGTGCATATGTATTTTTGTATTATTGGTGGTGTATCGTTAGGGTAAAACTCTAGAAGTAGGATTACTGAATTTCGCTTTTGAATTTTTGCCAATCTGATGTGCGAGAAATGGTATCTCAGTGTAGTTTTAATTTGCATTCGTATTAGTTATCTATCATTACATAACAAATTGTCCCAAAATGTAGTGGCTTAAAGTATTAAAAGTTTGCTTTCTCATAGTCTTTGTGAGTCAGGAATCCAGGCATAGTTTAGCCGGTATTTCTAGCTCAGGGCCTCTCCAAACAGCAGATCAAGGTGTCTGCTGAGACTGCAATCATCTCAAGGATGACTAGAGAAGGATCCATTTCCAAGTACATTCATGTGCCTGTTGGAAGGCCTCAAGTTTTTGCTGGCTGTCAACTGGAGACATTGTGGGCCTCTCTAGAGGGTGGATCACAACATGGCAGCTGGCTTTTTTCAGGGCAAATGAGCTAGAGAATGAGAGGAGGTACCCCAAGACAGAAGCCACAGACTTTTTGTAACCTAATCTGAGTAGTGACATCCCATCACTTTTGCAATATCCTATTCATTAGGAGATAGTCAGTAGGCCCAGCTCACAATCAAGTGAAGGCAATTATATAAGGGTGTGAATACCAAGAGGAAGGATAATTGAGGCCTTGTTAGAGGCTCCCTACCACTACATTTCTTAGTGGGAGTGGGTCATTTATGCATGTATCTCTGGCATCTATTCATGTTTTTTTTACATACAATCTTTGTTTTTCCCCTTGAGATTTGAAATCTCTTTTTATGTTAGAAATTATCTGTGATTTGCATTGTAAGTACTTTTTCCTGATTTATCATTTGTCTTTTGGCTTTGCTTATGGTATTTTGCCATGCAAAAGGTTTTTTAAAGTTTTTAAGTAGTCAAATTTATCAACTTTCTTCTTTTATCATATCTTGACTTTGAGTCATAGAAATCCTTTCTCAACAGTCAGCCTATAGGAAATTTATCCATGTTTTCTTCTAATACTTGTATTATTCACTTATTTTACCTTTAGGTCTTTGATACATTTGGAATTTATTTTTATCTGTGGTATAAGGAATAGATGTAATTTTATATTTTTCAAATGTCTAACTAATTGTTCCAATACCACTTATTTAAAAGTCCATTTCTTTCTGATCATTAAAAAAAAGTTTGAAAAAAAGTCCATTTTTGTCCTAGTGATCTGAGTTATTACTTTTATTATATTCTTGAACTTCATACATGGTTAGGCTTATTTCTCGACTTCCTAATCTAGTCTATTGGTATGCCTATTCACATAGTAGTATTATACTATTTTAACCTATGGATGTTTTAATGATGTTTTAATATTTGGTGGGGCTAGTACCCTCTTCTAGCAATTTCCTTCAGTGTTTTCCTAGCCATTTTTTGCATTATTTTATACAAATTTTAATATCAGCTTGTTTAGCTTCAGGAAATTTTTTTTTTGTATTTTTGTTAGAATTATAATAAATTAATAAATTAACTTAGGGTAGACTGACTGACTGATGATGTTGAGATGTCTGAACTAAGAACAGAGATACTTGTCTACCTTTTCAAGTCTACTTTAAGTCTTTTAGATGTATTTTAGTTTTCTTCATATAATTTCTGAACATTTCTAATTTAAAGTTATGTAATCTTAAACAAGTTACTTCATCCTTCTAAATCTCAGATTTCTCGTCAGTCAAACAGGGGATTGTAATATCTTTCTTGAAGTTTTGTTATGAAAAGTAAATGAGGTAAATTGCAAAATAAGCACTGTGTTAATCCTGGTTCCCTTATTCCTTCCCTTGAAGCTCATGCTTGCTCTTGAGCAGGGAGAGAATAATTTGTCATGTATATCTAGCAATAACATTGTCTATGTCAGTCAATAAGTAAATCAATATTCTGGAGTTCATCGTGTAGCAGGGGCTGCGCCAGTTGTTGGGGATATAATGATGAGAAAATCAAACAGGATTCCTGCTCTTATAAAGCTTCTAGTTAATGAACCTTTCCTATTTATCACATGGGGTTTTATAAAAGCAAAATGCAAACCCAATTAGCAAGCCAGGCCCTGGAATTTCAACAGATTCTATAATTGCATAGCATAGAAAAGTGAAGGCTTTAAATACTTTTATGATCCAGATCCCAGTTTGACTCATCATGCAAGCAGATATTACCTAAAATGAGAGAGGATCAGAGTTGGAGGGAATACATGAAGGAGGGAACTGGGGAACAGTGGGTCATGATCTGACCAGGATCATATAATTAGTGAGTAACTGAACTGGGACGGGAACCTTGGTATCCAGCCTCCCAGGCTGGGGTGCTTTCCAGCACACACCCATTGTCATTCTACTTTCCATCTGCATCTTTTGTCACTGCCATGGATGTATCAGGGTTTCAGTATCTCTGCTGATTGTCTAGAGAACATTAGCCAGAAATGAACAGCACACTTCTAAGAAGGACCTGATATCACCAGTCATTATGTCATGAGCCTGCAACTCAATCCCCAAAGAGGGTAATTTAACAAAACTACACTGATATGTAGATTTAGGATGTGGACTGAATGAGACAAAAATCAGAGTTACTCTAGCACACAGTTTTCTGGAATCAAACAGACACAATAATTTACTCTCTGTGTGACTTTTTTCAGGTTGTTTAATTTCACTAAGTTTGATTTTTTTTTCCACCTTTAAAATGATCTTACTAGCATGTTTCTTGTGGGATCCAGGGAAGAGACTGCTAATTGTTCCCAGTTTGGTTTTCTCCTTCCTCTGTAATAATAGAACTCCTAGTTCTTAGCTGAGCAAATGACTGTCTGGAATGAAGACAACATTTCCTCAGTTTTTATTATAGTTTGGGATAGCCACATGAATCTGTTCTGCATAGTAGGTCAGCAGAAATGGCATGTCCAACTGCTAGGAAATATCCTTAAAGTACAAAGGCATGGCCTTCTTTTTCTCCTGTTTTTCCACCACCCCCCGCTTTGTTTGGAATACAGGGGTGAAAACTTGAGCTAGAGGAGCTATCGGGGACCACGAAGTAACTGGGAATGAAGGCCACATGCAAGAAAGCATAAGATGGCCGGGCGCGGTGGCTCAAGCCTGTAATCCCAGCACTTTGGGAGGCCGAGACGGGCGGATCACTTGGTCAGGAGATCGAGACCATCCTGGCTAACACGGTGAAACCCCGTCTCTACTAGAAATACAAAAAACTAGCCGGGCGAGGTGGTGGGCGCCTGTAGTCCCAGCTACTTCGGAGGCTGAGGCAGGAGAATGGCGTAAACCCGGGAGGCGGAGCTTGCAGTGAGCTGAAATCCCACTAATATTAACCCCTTGCTATAAGGACAGCTGTTGCTTTGTCTGCTTGGCTTCCATTTCTCCTGATTTTAATAATTGCATCTCACATTTTCTTTGAGGAATGACCTCTTCCTCCAGCCTTAGCAGAACTGTTAATTTAAGTTGTATCACCTTTTCCTAAACTGGACCAACTGGACTTTGACTTTGGATGGAACTTGAATCTTGAACAGTGTAACCCAAGCACCAAGAGTACAAGAATGGACATGTTCTGGAGGTGGGTGACAAGGAAAGCTCTTTCTTACTAAAGAATATCAATATGGAAATGTAGCAGAAACTCTAAAACCAGAAAATCAGCATGGCCATCATAATGGATTCAAACAAAAATCATCAATGGATGCTAAAACCATTGCATGAAAAGATGCTGGGAAACAGGATATTCGTACAGTCTCTAAGTATAGTGCTCTACAGATTACTTATCAACCACAAAGGCATGAAGCTACATCCCCATTGGAGTAATCTGGTGAGCACCACTTAGCCAGGTGATCAAAATTTATATCACCAATGATCGAGCATACTGTGGGGCCCTAAGAAGGAACATCACCTACGTAGTATTCATGACCAAATGGGTTAACCCGAATCGAATCCAGAAGAAATAAGCAGATAAATCCAAATTGAGGCAGATATTTTATTTCAATTGGCCTAGACTTGGCCTAAACTTTTCAAACATTTTATTGTTATGAAAGACAAAAGGCAAACAAACACAACAACCTGGGAATTCTAGTCGAGGAGACTAAAAATAATGATAGCTAAAATACATGATGCTTGATTGAATCCTGGATAAACAAAACAACTTTAAAGGACAGTTTGAGGACAACTGGAGAAATTTGCATCTGGACTGTGTATTAGATTATAGTACTGTATTAAGTTTCCTAAGCGTGAAAACTGTGGCTACGTAGGAGAATATTCTTGTTTCCTTGGTCTTGGAAGCTCCATGCTGAAGTATTTGGATCAAAGTATCATGATGACTGCAACTAATATTCAAATGGTTCAGCAAAAAAATTGAAAATAAACATACACACATACACACAGGAGAGAGAGAGCGTGCAATGTTGCCAAGTGTGAACCCTTGGTGGGGCTGCTCGGTGGCTTGATGAACTTATGCTTATTGTACTATTCATGCAATTTTTCTGTAGCTTTGACATTTTTACAAATAAAAAGTTGGGGGAAAATTCTGTCTTCCTCTTTCCATTTATAGAGTGAAACACAAAGATCTTCAGTGCAATGCTTATCTCTTGTCACATGCCTCGGGTCCTTAAAGCGAGAAAGCCGATGGATGGCCAAGGGTGTGCCTCTGCAACTATCAGCACGAAGCTGAGGAGACTGTCCACTGCTAGGAGTGACACTTGATGTGACATCCGTGAAGTCCATTCAGTCCCTGTATCAGTGGCCTTTGGGACGTTCCCAGTGCGAGGAAATTGACAGCCCATAACAGAGGTAATGAGGCCTGGCCCCTCTCCTTCCGGCTTGTCTCCTACCTCTCTCTCCTGGCCTTCTACTCTCTGGTTCCTTCTTCCCCACAAATAGGCGCTGTTGGTCCCCACCTCTGGACCTTTGAGCCTGTTGGTCTCAGAGTCTGTAATGTTTTCCTCAGGAACCTTGCATGGCTGCCTCTCTCAGCTAAAAGCCACCTCCTCACCAAGGCCTTTCTTGCCCACAATAGCTAATGCTTTCCTCCACCCCCAAACCCCTCTCTACCCTGTTTCACCCTTAGGTTTCCTTCACAACCTTCATCACTAGCTGAAATTCTAGCTGGAATTCTCTTACTCATTGTCTTCTGCACCCAGATACTGTATTATTCAGGATTCTGCAGAGAAATGGAATCAATATGAAAGGAGATTTACTATGAGGAATTGACTCAAGTGCTTATAGAGATGGAGAAGCCCCATAATCTGCTGTCTGCAAGATGGAGATCCAGGATGGCTGGGGGTATAATTCAGTCTAAAAGTCCGGGGGCCAGAGAACCAGGAAAGCCAATGGTGTCATCCCCAGTCTGAGGGCAGGAGAGGATAAGATCAAGATATTCCAGCTCAAGTTGTGAGGGAGGGAAAAAAGGGGGTGAATTCTTCCTTCCTCTGCCTTGTGTTCTATTCAGGCCCACAGTGGATTAGATGATGCCCACCCAGGCTGGGGAGGGATGTTTGCTTTACTAAGTCCACTGATTCAAATCCTAGTCTCATTGGAAGTACTCTTGCAGACCTACCCAGAAATAATGTGTAGTCTGGTCACCCCATGGCCCCATCAAGTTGATCCATAAAATTAACCATCACACATGGGACAAGGCCTGCATAGCTGCTGCTCTTGTGGTGCTTACGTTCTACAGGGAAGGTGGCATTGGACAAGTAGCCAGGAATGTGATGGGGTTAGGACATGGGGAGGAGCTATGGGAGGAGAGGGCAGGCACACTTGGGCTGGAGGCTGGTGGGATTATTTGCAGTCATCCAGGGATGGAGTGATTCCCATCAGGGTAGGACATATATTCTACCTGTGTCTAATAATAAAACTACAGTGAGGAACTAGGTCTCACTGAAGCTCCTTTCCCTACTCCTAGAACCCACTGTATCAGGCTTCTGTGGGTGCAGTGCCACTGAAATTGTCCTCTCTAAAATCACTAACTGGCCTTCCAACTGCCCAATCCGCTGATCACTTGTTTTAAACTTTACATTTTATTTATTTAATGTTTTATTTGATAAGAATATTTACTCCTGCAAGAAAAAGCTCGCAAAATTAGATTAAGTGAAAAAGGTAGTATACAAAACCAAATAAAGTATGCTCTCACTTTCGTTATATATAAATCTATGCTTTTGTTTATTTGAGCATGTAAACCGATGTGCACATTGCAAGGATGTGCAGCAAAATCCTAACAGGGATCATGTGAGGAGATGGAATTATGGTGATTTTCATTTTCCCCTTCCTACTTTTTCATGATAAGCATGTATTACTTTTAGAGTCAGGGGAGGAACATTGTTATTTTTAAAGTGTGCTGGGTGTGTTCTACCATCTTGCACTATGAACTGACTGTAGCAGCCATTCATGGATGTGAGATGGCAGCTTAAAGAAGTGGCGCCAGTTCTTCACCTTTCTCTGGACCATGTGACTGCAGCTCCTCCCATAGAAGGCAGAGTGAACCTCGTTGCCTCTGTTCTGTTTTGTTTTTTTCTTTTTCAACTTTTACCTTAGAATTGGGGGTATATGTGCAGATTTATTACAAAGGTACATTGCATGATGCTGAGGTGTCGGGTATAGCAGAACCTGTCACCACTGGTTACTTTTAAGGCCACTTCTCACTTGATTTTTCTCTGTGATATCTCCGGTATTGATGGTCACTTTTTCAAAACTCTTTCCCTTCCGCCTTTCTGTGACACATTCTCCTGATTCATTAACATTTACCACACTCTTAGTAAGTGCAGGACCCTTTTTTTTGAATCTTACTTGCAACATCTCACTTGATCCTCACAACAATCTTATAAGCTAGATGCCATTGTTGTTTCCTTTTACCAAAGAGGAAATAGAGGCTCAAATGTGAACTAAGTTGCACAAGCTCACAGAGTTCATAGTGGCAGAACCTGGACTCAAGTCTACTCTTATCTGATGCCCAAGACCACGGCCTTAGTTGGGCTCCATGCCATCGTGCCATCATTTCTCTCCAACCCCTCTCAATCCTTCTTCATCAGTCTCCTTTGTGGGCATTGCTTTCCACCCAGCTTAGCAAATATCAGGGTTCAGTAAGGTTTTATCTTCATGTCTCTTCTTCATAACCTCAGCAGTCTCTTCTTAAATAACCTCAGCTACCTTCAGCTTTGAACTACCTGCATGCTGATGATAACCAAATCTTTGTCTGTGACTTGGATGCTCCCAGGATGCTACTGGACATCACTGCCTGATAGTTGTCTCCTTGGCATTACTATCCTAATATTTTCCAACTTGAACTCATCACTGTTAAATGAGACCTGCTTTTTTGCCTTCCTGTGTTCCCTGTAGATGGTATGAATATCCATTTAGTTGCCTGAGTCTCATATCCTGCATTCTAGCAGTTAGCAAAGCCTGGGAAGTCTATTCCCTCCTCTTTTTCCTTGCTCTATTTGCCCTAGAACTGGTCCTCATCATCTCTGAGGATTGTTCTCCCCATCTGGACCCCTCCAACCCATCCTCCACCCATTCTCTAGAATGTGGAGACCATCACAGAGACCATCACTTCATGTCCCAGCTTAAATTTAGGCAATGTCTCTCCAGTTGGGATAGAACTCCAATCCTTGTTGTACACAGAGGGCCTTCCACTCTTGGATCTTTTATGTTTCATCCAGATATTTTCTCATTTGACTCTTTTGCTATGCTTTTGTACCTATGTACAAGTCAGTCTGGACCTTCTGTTGTTTGCTAACTTCAACACATGCTGCTTTATATTTCAAGGCTGCCCACCAGAAGTGGCCCTCCTCCTTATGCTGTTCAGTGACCATCCACACTTTCTTCAATCTTAACTCAGTGCCTTCTTTAATGGAGTTTTTCCTGCTACAGAAATTACTGTGTCTACCAGTCTCCCTTCCTGACTGACCCCAGTACACGCTTTCATTCTAATCAAGGCATCTAAGACCTTTCTCTCTTCCTCGATCTTTCTTCTTCATGATTTTGTGAACTTCTTGATACCGGGAATGATGACTGACCCATTCCAATGTCAAGAGAATTGTCTAACACAGAGAAGGCACTTCAGGTTTATGAATGAATGAACAAATCAATCAATCAGTCAAAGGTAAAAGACTTCAGGTTTAATGATAAGATCAACCACAACAGCAACACTGTTGCTAACAAACATTTATTGAGTAGTTATTCTGTGCCAAGCATTGTGCTAGTTGCTTTTACCCAAATTACTAAGTTCCCAGAGGAGTCATGGGTTATTGGTTCCTAATAACAGACAATAAGTATCAAGCTATTATCATGTGTTTAAGCATTTACATGCACTTGCTCATTAAGCCTCACAATAGCCTGAAGAAGAATCTACTACTATTATTATTTTTTCTTGAAAATGAAGATACAGAGACCTCAAGAGATAAGGTTATTTGTCTCAGGTGCCACATCTAGTAAATGAGGGAAGTGGGATTCATCTCCCTAAAGTCAATGACTAGACTCCAGAATCCAATATCACATACCTCCAAGTGTCCTTTTCGAAGTTTAGAATAACTATGACTATAGTGTATAGTTTTGAATATTCAATGTGGTCATTGAAAACAGTTCTGAACTTCAAAACAAATTTTTGGGAGGTGAGAATGTGATTCACATGCCTATGCACACCACACCTCTGAGTTGCCTGTTACTTAAACTCAGATGTCATGATAACAGACATTTTTACTTGCTTCAGGTGAGATAAGTAACATGATAAAATATCTTAGCATGAATAAGTGTGGAAGATGTGACCAGGAGTGCTTTGGAAAAGCCATTTGTTCTGGGTTCCTAAGTCATAATCTTCCAGCAAAAGGACTTGAAATTCAGACTTACTGGAAACAAACAATAGACTAAACACTGCATGCTCACATTCATGCCAGAAGGTGGGATGTTAGAGAAGCCTGACTTGCTGACTTCAACTTCTGGCTCCTTGGAATATGGAGTGAAGCAGGATCTAGAAGTTCACAATCTGTACATTCATTTGGCATGAATGCTTGAATCACAAGTGGACTTCAGAATTAGGGCCAGCCTGGGGCTTGTGCTTTCCCAACCCCAGAAACGTTGGGAGCTAGAGTCAGAGAGAAGGAGCTGAGAATAGTGGATATAGTGATAAGTCTGGAATCCTTCAATCTGGGGCTAAATTCATGCCCTATAACCTACTTTCTGTGTGAACCTACGCAAATTACTTAACCTCTCAGTTTTATTTTCTGTAAGATGGTGATAATAGTTTCTACCTCATACATTTGTGAGAATTAAATGAGAATATGTCTGTAAAGTTCTTAATAATAATGAACAATATTTATTGGGAATTTCCAATGCCAGGCATTGCTTTAAGCATATTTTACATGTATTAACCTATTTAATCTGTAAGGAAGGTACCTGGAAATCAGTAGGCTCTCCTGGGACACCAGAGACCAGGGATCCAGGAATGGAAGTGGTCAAATACTTTGACTCTCCCACGTAGCAGGTGCATCTTGGAAAAGCCACTGCTTAATCTAGATGCCTGCCCCTCACTTCCACCTTTAAAGAGGAAGCACAGCAGTGAACAAGAGCAGACAACTTTAAAGTTAGACAGACTCTATCCTCATTCTAGTTTTTCCGCATACCACTGAATGTCCTTAAGCAAGTTGCCTAAACATTCTGAGCTGTAGTCTCCTCATTTGTATTATGAGGGATAATCCACTGAACTAAAAGGTGGCAATGAAGATTAACTGTGATAAGATCTACAATGATCCTAACTTTAATGGGTGCTCAGCAATGAGGCTGCTACTGTTATCATTTTAATTATTATTTCCCAAATGTAGGCAGTGCACACCTGCAGCCCCACCCTTGCCTCAACTTTATACAGGTCTCAGCGCTAATTTCCACCCTCCAGAAGAAATTCATTTCTACTAAAGACAGATTTTGCTGGAGATCTTATCAGAGAGACAGAGGAGGTAATTTACCTCCCACATTCCAGAACAATCTCTTGGAATCCTCTGTTATCTTCCCTCATATTCTTACTAAATCTATTTTCTGTGCTGCCCCTAAACTAGCTCATCCGTCTACCATGCAAAGCTCCATTCTCCAACTTTCAAATTCTTCCAAGATCCTTTCAGTCTCTCACCGCTTCTTAGTCTTGACTGAACTTTACATCTAAACTCACACATCCTACTCAACAAACCCAAAGTGCTTCCGTGAACCAGGAGATCCTCCTTAGAAGCTATTTAACTCTTTAGGGATCTCAGCTCTGCCTCCACCCTAAGTCACCTATGAAAACTCCTTCTAAACTCACAGAGCCCACCTGAAAGGTGTTCCATTAAGTAAACCTTTCTCTATCTCATTCCATTACTACACCCTTCACTACTAATATTGGGTAGTGAAATCACCTTTGCAAAACTATAAGTGAGAGAATTCTGACATAGCTGACTCTGTCTTGCTTCTAACCTCACAAACTACCTTTTCTCATTCCTATTTGTATGCCAGGCTAACTATGAGAACAATTTAGTTTGCATTTTAATTTTAAACTAAGGATGATAATAGTCTCCTCCCAAAACTAACCCCTCTCTTGTTCATTGACTAAAGCTGCTTTTGTAAAACTAATGAAAGGCCACAAGGTTAGAATTATGGTGGGGGCCTCACTTATGCTAAGATGTAAGCATAAACTCTAATTGGTCATTGTTTCTTCTGCTAAGATGTAGGTATTGTTAAACTGTAACCAGGCTATGTTTTACAATCTGCCTTTTGGAACTGCTTACTACTCAAGAGTCACATAGCCAGTGGTCATAAGATTTATAACATCCCCAATTGCCCCTTTAGATAATGTCAGTATTGTAAAATCTAAGACTGGTGTTTGAGTTATTTTTTAGACCTTACTTTGTGATGGACCAACTGGAACCACCTGGACTGGTAACCCATACCAAGAAACTGACTCAACTGGTCCTGTAACTCCCATCTAAGAACTGATTCAGTGCAAGAAGACAGTTTTTTGGTGTTTTTGAGAGAGTTTCACTCTATCGCCCAGGGTGGAGTGCAGTGGCATGATCTTGGCTCACTGCAACCTCTGCCTTCTGGGTTCAGCTGATTCTTGTGCCTCAGCCTCCCAAGTAGCTGGGATTACAGGTGTGTGCCACTAACACCCTGCTAATTTTTGTGTTTTTAGTAGAGACAGGGTTCACTATGTTCGCCAGGTTGGTGTTGAACTCCTGACCTCAGGTGACCCACCCTCTTCAGCCTCCCAAAGTGCTGGGATTACAGGCATGAGCCACAGCACCCGGCCAAGAAGACAGTTTTCACACCTTATGATTTTATTCCCAATCCAACCAATTATATTTTCCCAATCCAACCAATTATATTTTCTATTCTCTAGCCCTTCTGCCCACCAAACCATGCTTGAGAAACCCTAGATTCTGATTTCTCAAGGAGGCAAATTTGAGAAATATCTTCTGTCCTCCTCATTCAGTTGCCCTGTGATTATTAAACTCTTTCTCTGCTGCAACATCTGCTGTTTTCAGTGTATCGTCTTTTTCTGGGCAGCAGACAAGAATAACACAATTGCACAATAACAGTAGCTGCTACTGTTATCATTTTAATTATTATTTCCCAAATGTAGGCAGTGCACACCTGCAGCCCCACCCTTGCAGTAAATTACAATGATTATATTATTATTTACAGATCACTCTTTCTGTTCTTAGTAAGCAGATTTCTTACTGACTTTTCTACAAAATACACTTAACTGATAGAGTAATTCTGCATATTTGGATGTCACAAACATATAACTTTTTAAAAACATGATACTAGAGTGTCTGATATGATTTGGCTCTTTGTCCATAACCAAATCTCATCTTGAATTGTTCTCTCATAATTCCCATGTGTTATGGGAAGAACCCAGTGGGAGATCATTTGAGTCATGGGGGTGGTTTCCCCCATACTGTTCTTATAATAGTGAATAAGTCTCATGAGATCTGATGGCTTTATCAGGGGTTTCTGCTTTTTCATTTCCTCATTTTCTCTTGCCACCGCCATGTAAAAAGTGCCTTCCACCTCCCGCCATGATTCTGAGGCCTCCCCAGCTATGTGGAACTGTAAGTCCAATTAAACCTCTTTTTCTTCCCAGTCTCAGGTATGTCTTTATCAGCAGCATGAAAACAGACTAATACAGTGGATACCCAAGATTTATTCAAATGATGATGACTCTTTCCACAGTTTAACATGTAATAGCATTTTTTAAAACTAGGATTTTCTTGAATGTTACTGACTCATAAGTAAAGAAAGAAAGTTGAACTGGTACAGAAACACCCTTGCTTGATCCTTTAATAACAAGGAAGACAAAATGATACCTGCTCTTTTGCTCTTTATAAAGCAGCAAATGACCATTAGTTTGTTGGATGTAAAACACTGATGACCTGCAAGTAATATTAGCAGTTAGACAAAATCATCAAAATTTCAAATATTATTCTGGTTTTAAAGGATTGGACTATCAAGTCTCATTGAATTTTTAACTGACAAACAAAAGTGTGTGTATGTGTATAGAACAGATAGAGTTTCTGACTATCCAGGTCACTTTCTAGAGCAGTTAACCTTGCCCCCAAGGCTGATGAATCCTATTCTTCAGTACTGGAGAAGAGGGAAGGTCTTCTATTCTTGGACAGAAAAGAACTCAATATGAGATCTGACTTTCTTTATTAGAACCACCTGCTCCAGGCAGAAATTTGCAGATCTTGATAATATGCCACATTTCTAAAGACTTTTCTTATTCTTTTTGACTTTGGATGTTTCCAATTCAGATGCATGAATCCATGGGAATAGGAGTAGGGTATAGAAAGAAAATACAAGAGTCTGAATGTGGGGGATAAAAGCATTTATTGAACACCCACTATATTCCAGGCATGGTGCCAATTGGTTTCACCTCCATAAGGATGTTTAATTTTCATTACATTTCAGGTGATCTGTATTATTATTTCAATCAAATAAATGAGGAAACTGAAACTCACAGAGAGTAAGAGGCTTGCCCAAGTTCTCAGAGCTCTGGAGGGGCAGAGTTAAATTGTTTCTTGATCTTCTGATTCCAAGGCTAGGTTCTCTTGTATGTTCTTGGTCTTCTGATTCCAAGGCTACGCGTACTATAATGCCTATGAGGGAGAGAAGAGAGGAAACGTGCTATGGTTTTCCATAGTCAGACTCCTTGCATGCCTTTTGGGGAATGTGGATGGTGGTAAGAGCTCAGTCTTTGGAGTGAGTCCCTTGAATATTCTCTCTGTTACCTCAGTCATTCCAGACTCTACTCCAGGATTTTCCATACCTCCTTGTGAGTCAGAAGCCCAGTGGTTATGTCACTGGACATTAGAAGGCCTTGAGGACCCTGATTCAATTCCTTGGCTAATCTATTCTGATTCATAGGTATCTTTATGATATGGTTTGGCTGTGTCCCCACCAAAATCTCAACTTAAATTGTATGTCCCAGAATTCCCATGTGTTGTGGGAGGGATCCAGGTGGAGGTAATTGAACCATGGGGGTCTGGTCTTTCTCATGCTATTCTCATGATAGTGAATAAGTCTCATGAGATATGATGGGATTTCAGCTTTTGCTTCTTACTCATTTTCTCTTGTTGCTACCATGTAAGAAGTACCTTTTGCTTCTCACCATGATTCTGAGGCCTCCCCAGCCATGTGCAACTGTAAGTCCAATTAAACTTCTTTTTCTTCCCAGTCTTGGGTGTGTCTTTATCAGCAGTGTGAAAATGGACTAATACTCTTTACTATATCCATCATTAATAATTTTGAGTACCATTTCTGCCCCATTCTCCCTCCTCCTCTCTCATAAACTTAGTCCATCTATGGAGATTTCTATCTTTGTTAATATGAGTCCTTGATTTTTGTGGTGCTTTATGTGAAATATGGGTTGAGAAAGGCAGGAGAGGTAGTCCATACAAGGCAGAAGACAGAAACTCAGTTCATCCACATTATAAATTATTGAGAGGAGATATAGGAAAGAAAATAGCACCTTGAAGGCTGAAGTTTGACAAAGAGTGCCAGTGTGTTTGCTGAGCATGTGGTCCTGCAACAACAGTCAAATTCAATAAATTAGTAAGGAAGCAAAGATTTCTTGAGATATGTTTTTGGGAATTGATCTTTCTTAAAGTTTTCAAAGGACCTAAGAGAAAATGAGAATTTGTTTCTAGTTACTACTGGGTTATACTTCTTTATATTCTAGTCAATGCAAATGCTGGGCCACATGAAGCTCCTGATTTATGAAGGTGACAAGATGATCTCTAAGATTCCTTCCAATGTTAATCATAAACAAAACACCTGAATCGACCCCTCAGAAGTTCATCAACTTGTACAGGTTCTATAGGTAAGATGACAAGCTATGAGGTCACGTGAAACTGATCTCAGTAGGTGAGTTACAGTCTTGGATGTACCTACATTTGACTGTGAGTTCTTAAGAAAGTATCTTACCTTTATTGATCTCAGTATTTTTATTTGTAAAATAGTAGGTAATCTTTATTGCTGTCACTTATTTTGAAATTGTTTTTGTTGTTTGTTGTTACTATTTTTTGAGTTTAGGTTGTGCCACTCTACTTTTTGTCTATCATTTAATTAAATCCGTACAGCAAAGGTGTAAATTATGTATGATCATTTCCTTTTCATAGAGTAGACCTAGAAAACATGAGAGGCATGCCGAAGACTCCTTGCTAGACAGTGGCAGAGCTGCAATTCACAGTGTCCTCTCTGCTCCAAGTCCAAAGCTTTCTTCTTTACAACACATGGCTTCCCAACCTACCTCAAGACCCTAGACTGGAAGTCATGAGCAAGCTTTTGTCTAAGAGAATGTTTTGAAACATATAAAATGCCATAGAAATATCAGGGTTTTCAATATATATTATCAGCTGCTCATCTTCTTCTCTGTACTTTTTGTTGTTTCATCAAAATTGATCTTATAGATTTGAGGTGGACGAAGTGGACACCGGGATGCATCTCCCATATCCCCTTCCTTCCTTCCTTCCTTCCTTCCTTCCTTCCTTCCTTCCTTCCTTCCTTCCTTCCTTCCTTCCTTCCTTCCTTCCTCTTTCTTTCTCTTTCTCTCTCTCTCTCTTCTTCCTTCCTTTCTTCCTTCTTTTCTTGAGACAGGGTCTCACTCTGTCACCCAGGCTAGAGTGCACCAGTGCGATCTTGGCTCACTGCACCTTCCACCTCCCAGTTTCAAGTGATTCTCCTGCCTCAGTTTCCCAAGTAGCTGGAATTATAGGCGCGTGCCACCATGCCCAGCTAATTGTTGTAATTTTTGATAGGACAGGGTTTTACCATGTTGGCAAGGCTGCTCTCGAACTCCTGGGCTTAAGTGATCTGCTCACCTCAGCCTCCCAAAGTGCTGAGATTACAGACATGAGCCACTGCACCTGGCTCCAGATCCCTTTTCAATCAAGAACTTGTTACTCTAGTTCCTGGAGTACTGTCAACCTTTAGGGAAGAGATGGCTGATCCCAAGTCACACTCCTTCCTGGAGCAACCTACATCTAGTGACTGATTGATAAAGGAGTATAAAGAGCTCTGGCTAGCTTGGCTTCACAAGGGTCATTTTAGTTCCAGGGCTGTTGGGTGGGGTTGACCAAGAGAGTTTTAGAGCCTGCATCATGCTTTGCCTTCTCACTCTGCCAGTCCTGCTGGTGGCCTTTCCCTCTTCCACAAGTGTTCATCTCAAGGCATTCCCTGAGAGCATCCTGAGCGCTAAACACCTTCTGAGCCTGCTTCCTAGGGGGATCCATCCTGTAACAATATTTTGTTATAGTTGGTTCTTCATAAGTCTGACTTCCCTACTGACCTGAAAATTTCTTGAGGGCAGGAAATGTGTCATATTCATTCCTAAGTCACCAGTGCTTGGCTTGATGTTAGGTACAGAAAAAAAAAAAGTTCATTATATGTTCAATGAACTTCTAGGATAATAATAATAATAGTTAACCCTTATGTAGTATCCTCGATTAGCTAACTTCTGTATTAAAGGTTTTGAACATATTAGCTCAACCCTACAATCATCCTAGAAAGTATTATTATTATTATTACCATTTTACAGATAAATAAAGGCAAGCACCTAAGGGTTCGAAGTTCTACCTAAGCGCATATACATAGTGGAGGATCTGGGCTTTGATTGCAGGAAATCTGTCTCTGAAATTCACTCTCCTAGCCACTACTCCTTACTGCTTCTTTTATCTATGTATCTATCAATCTACCACTTTATTGAAGGGGCATAGGAAAGAGCTAGGTAAGAGCATAAGGAAGGATAGTTTTTTTGTTTGTTTGTTTTTTGTTTTTAATTTCAGGGGGACTGGAATTATCCCAGAGCATTTCTGGGGATGGAGTGTCTGCTTTTCTTGCTTGGAGTCCAGGCATGGCATATGAATAGTGTAGGGCAACAGAGCTCCCCAGGTGACTCTGATGCATAGGAAGATGTGGGAATCCCTGATGCAGGGGGCAGTTTCAAGTGTGCAGAAGGTACTTTTGCAATTGCCATAACAGAGGCCCTAAGATGTGAAATGATCTGGCAGTAGCTACCCTGGTAGAGAGAGAGAAGCCAAGACTCTCCCTTGTTTCAGGGTCCTGGTCCAGGGCTCTTTGAGCTGCACTTCCTGAAGTTGGGCCAGGAATCTGCCTTGGGCATGGGGGAACCACATACCTCACACGTGCAGCATCTAACGATTACTCAGGAAGTGGAGGCTTTGGGGCTGACAAACGCTACACCGGAAAGGAGAGGGGAGAGCCTGCCAGGAGTGGGTCGGCAAAGCCAGTTCCCTCAAAGCATTGTCCTTTCCTTCCTCCAACAGGATGCCAGGAGCCCCACAGAAAAGGGACTCATTTGTCTTCCTTCCCAGCACAATAACTTGTTGCTAGCCTTTCTCTTGGGCCTTGCTCAGAGCAACAGGATACAGTCTTTGCCAGGGGAGAAGGAAGGAAGGAAGGAGGGGAGGGAAATGACAGGAGCTCAGGATCTCCAGTCCCCATGCTGGGCCCTGGAGAGACCCAGCACTGTGAGACCAGGACCCGGCCTAGGGCTGTCCAGGCCTGGTGGACCTGGTATGAGGAACAATTTCCAGTTTCACAAAAAACCTTAATCAGATGTAAGCTGAGTACCCGTTAGAAGCTGAGCTATCATTTATGAGCATATCTGAGTGGCTTCTCTCCAACTTTTATCTTAATCTCATTTAGAAAAGAAAACATAAATTGGGTCAATTCAGAATTGTACCTTCTTTCCTCTTTTAATTCATTGTTAAGAAGAAGAAAAGAAGGTATGCATTGGAGTTTTTGTTTGTTTGCCATGGAAAACCCTCTTATTGACTTGATTAAACAAAAATAACACAAGCTACACAGGAAAAATTTTAGCTACATAGACACCACCTTTGTTTTAAGGCTGTAGTAGTTGGCATAGCACCTTCTTGCTACTTTCTCCAGCCTCCTCTGTGAACCGCAGTGATACGTTCAGAAGCCTGTTAGTTAACACAGGAATTTTTGAACACTTTTCTATTAGTTTTTCACCTGCTCATTGTCTGTCATGCCTGAGGCCTGCAATGGTAACCTTTAAAATTTAAAGGCAAAAGCTGTTGGGCACAGTGTCTCACACCTGCAATCCTAGCGCCTTGGGAGCAGTAGGATAGCTCGAGTTCAGGAGTTCAAGACCAGCCTGGGCAATGTAGTAAGACTCCATCTCTACAAAAATAAAAAATAAAAAATTAGCCATGCACTGTGGTGTGCACCTGTAGCCCCAGCTACTTGGGAGGCTGAAGTGGGAAGATTGCTTGATCCAGGATCATTTGAGCCTGGGAAGTGGAGGTTACAGTGATCTGAAATTGTGCCACTGCACTCCAGCTCCAGCCTGGGCAACAGAGCAAGACCTTGTCTCAAATTTAGGAAAAAAAAAAAAGGAGGGTGGGGTAGGTGGGGGGAAGCTAAAAGAGAAAAAAAAAGGAGCATTTTTAAAGCTCTTTTTTTACAATTGAGGTTTTTCTGGTCTCACCCGAAACCTACAGCATCAGAAAGTGCATGTGTGAATGGCAGGGGTGTGGAGGGGGCTTAGTTGTGGGAAAGATGGCAGTGGGGTGGGTTGTAGAATTGGAATCAATATTGCAATCCACCACAGAGGTATAAACAAAACTGAACAAATCAATGCATTTTACTAAATATTTATTTGTTACATTTATGAACATGTATATATGCCAGACCCTGTGCTGGGTGTGGATTGTACAAAGCTAATCCTGGAGCTTGTAGTTCAATAGGTGGCTCAGATGAGTAATGAATAACTGAGAGCGTTAGAATTATTTACGCAGGGAGGGTCAGCTGTCTGGGAGACTGAGAGGCCCTCCTGAGGAGATTCCCTTACCCTGGCCAAGCAAATGGGGGAGAGGAACAGATGAAAATGAGTCTGAGCTCACCTTCCTCCGTGGGAATGGTTGTTGAAGAAATTTGCACTCCTTTTAGATTAACATTCTAGTCTTGCCTCTAAGACTTTTCCAAGGTGAAAAAAAAAATTGTATTCAGTTAAAACATGGGCCCTTGATATGAACTCTGCTGCCTGTCAAAAAGATCACATAATTAATTTTTAAAATTAAAGTTACTTGGATATCAGCACCAACAATTTAGTGATGAGACTAGTGCTCTCGCATACACACACACACTCTCTCTCTCTTTTCTGTATTTCCCACCTGAAGTTGAGATGCAGATGTGAGGTGGTGAAGAGGGCCTGAAGACATTTCTGTGGTGGGCCCTGAGGGAAGAAGGGGAAGAAAACAAAGTCTCTGGCCTGTGTAGCTCCCAGCCCTGATGGAGGTCATAGTAGAAAGTAGTAGACTGGGATAAAGTCTAGAGTCAACTGACTCCATCCTCTCTTCACCACTCAGAGTTGCCCTTGGAGAAGATTTCCTAAAAGAGGTGAGAAAAACAGGAAGGGTGGTGGGAAGGAGCGAGAGGGCCAGGGAGAAAGAGGGGCAGAGGAAACACTCATTTATTGTGTGCTCTGTCAAGCACTTTACACATAGGATTTCTCTTAGTCCTTACTATTAATACATCTCCATGAATTAGAAATGCTTGTCCTCATTTTCACCGGGGTGAAAATGGAGGCTCAGAAGGATGGATGATTCATACAGTCATATCACTGGAGAGAAGAAATGGGATTCTTCCCCAAACCAGCCTCATTCCAAAGCACATATTCTTTAGACTACCCCACTCTTCGGATTAAAAACCCTTTCTTGGCTGATTTTGCATTATCTGATGAAACTGAGATGTGACTGGATGGCAGGTGAACCTTGCCTGGTAAAGAGCCACTCCACTGTCCAATGGGGAAGGTGCCCTCTTTCACGTCAACAAAGGCACAGTTTCTCTCTCAGAACTTTAATGATTATTTTACAACTTGTAATTTTTCCTCCTTTCTGTAGGTATCTAGTGTTTCTTGATTGTTAAGGAAGGGAGGAAGTTTTCGTTTTTTAAGCGAGAGAATTTTTCTGGCTAATGTACGCCCATGAGCCACAGTCTTGGCATCACCTGGGAGCCTGTCATAAAGAAAGAATCAACAGTCACAGTCTTCCAGAATCAGAACTTCAACAAGATCTGCAGATGTTTCATATGTATATTCAAGTTGGTAATGCATGGGATAGAGGACATGATTTAGATTCACACCCGGCTTCAAATTCCCATTCTAGTGTTTACAAATAAGACCTTGGGCAGTTTACTGAGTTCCTGTGGATTTCACTTTCCTCACTCATAAACTAGGAAAGATGATGCCTATTGCACAGGCTTGTTGGAAGAGTAAGGCAGCAATGTTAACTTCAGAGCTGCTACTCAGTATGTCAGTATGCCATCCATGAATGTTAATTCTTTTCTGCCCCCATCTTCCTTTCCAAAAAAAAGAAATTCCCTCTTCAAGAACGTGCACACTACAGAATCTGTTCTCTGAAATACAATGCTTCTGAAATACTAATCATATCCAGTGCTTTGTAATGTGGTAGCCATGTGTGAGGCATGCTTGCTATGTGACTGACCACTGGAATTAAATTAAAATTAATTAAAATTAAATAAAACTAACAATTCAGTTTTTTATCTGTTACACTAGCCACATTTCACTCCTCAGAAGCTGCATATGGTTAGTGACTAGTGTGTTGGACAGCATTGATATTGGACATTTTCATCATCATGGAAAGTTCTACTTGACAGCATTACATTAGACACTTCCCATTTCTCCTGGGCATTTGCTAACCCACAGTTTAACTGCTCATGCAGTAGGAGCTCAATAGGTGCACCTTGGCTTGAACTCTGCAGCCTCCCTTATTGGAAAAGAGAAATGATTTGAGAGTCCCAAGATCTGTTTTCCAATTACTGCTCCATCTACTGAGGAGATGCGTGACCTTGGGTAAGTCACTTTTCCTCTCTGAGTCTCAGTTTTCTTATCTGCAAATTTACAGGGGAAAAGGTAATAAGAATACCTTAAATTAGTCTAGAAGCTTTTTCACTTTTTATCTCTTTTGGTAGTTTCACCAGTCTTCCGTCCTATAGGGTAACCAACACATCCTAGTTTGACTGGTCCTGAAAACTGAAAGTCTCACATCACAGGAACCCCATCATTCCCAGGCAAACCAGGACCGTTGCCTTACCTACAGGTCCCCTCCAGTTATAAAATCCATGGTCCTGTGCAAACCTGAGAGTACTGTGCCAGAAACCCCAAAACTGCTGCAAATACCAGAGGAGTCTGAGCTCAGTCTCTGAAATCAGACAAACCTGAGTAAGATGCTGATGCTCCCACTTTATTTCTATGTAATCTTGGGCAAATTCCTTAGTTTCTCTGAGACTTAGTTTCCCCCTCTGCAAAATGAGAGTGCTAATGATAGTTCTTCCTCTTGGGTGTTGTAAAGATTAATTTAACAAAGCTTTGCAGAATGCTGAGCACTCCGAACAATGTGAGTAATTAATTCAGCAGACTCTGGAAAGGGGGCCGATCTACCTTTCGGGAGATGTGATTAGGACATTCGTGTGTAACCCAAAGTATCTGCTAAAAGAGATATGACTTGCTTATAAGCCATTAAGTTCCTCTTATGAAAAACTCCCACAACCTCTGCCCCAGACTCAATTCGAATACATAACAGTTCAAACTGGTTAAATAGAGCACATTTCAACTCCCCCTGCCCCTGCTGGGATAATGACTCTGATGCAGCAAGTTTACTGAAACACAAACTAATCATTCCTGTTGCCAAAGTAGGCTTTTGGCAGAGGTCTGTTAAGAAAGAGAGAAAAAGAGAGTGAGAAAAATGTCCTGGATTGCTGAGGCAGCACTGTATTTAGACAATTAAATTTGGAAAAGCAAGACAGTTCCTGTAACTACCTCCCACATCCCCTACTCCAAGAACAAAAGGTTTTGTTGAAAGTATTCATATGGATATTAATACTGAAACTTTAATGAGCCCCTCAGTAAACTCATCAGCTAAGTAATTACACCCAGCCATGGTGCTACCAGTGGGAAGGGTACAAAATCTCGCCTCCAAAAATTAGTCACTTGTAAGTTAACCCCACAGTCACGTCAAGCAACCCACACTTGATGGCTGATTCACAAAGATTCCTTGACATCTCTGTAGTTAAAGGGGCCAGATCACCATGGGAAGTCTGCAGAAAGGGAAAAGTTCATATTTACAAAAGACTTTTATGTTGCAGAAGAGTTTTGAGGAAACCAGGGTTATAAGTTAGTCACTGGGTTAATGAGGTCAGAAAGACTAGTACTGCTGAGAACTTGCTGGTTGCGAAGCAGGGCGCTGAGCATTGCGCCTGCCTGATCTAGTTTAATAGTCACCTAAATCCTGGGGACAGGGATGTTTCTACCATGCCCAGGGGAGGAAACTGAGACTCAGGGGATGTGGAAGGCTTTGTCTAAAGTCTCATTGCTAAAGGGGCAGGGCCAGAGCTTTGAACTCAGGCTCTAGGTAAGATTTGAGCCTCACCTATGAAATTGAGATAGAAGAAAAAGATGGGAGTTTTCTTTTTTACTTACTGGAGTTGCTTCAGGGGTTAAATATTCACCTTGGGTTTGGCCTTGACCCTTGGAATCTAAATCCATAGAGGAAAGACTCTCTTTGCTTTCCTAACCCACCCCATCTCTAATTGTCTCTCTCTCAGGCTCAGAGTCTACACAAAAGACCAGGGCTCAGACCTCTCATCTACTACTCAGACTGCTGTATCTTTGTCCAATCTTTTATCTTTCCTTTTTTCTAGCTGGTTATATAGAAAAATAGGAAAGACTAAGAATGGAAGAAAGGGAGCATATAAGAGTGAATGAGAAAGAATGAAAGAGAATAAAGAACAAAAAAATTGAATAAGGAATATTGAAGAAGAACAAATGAGAGTGATAGGTTAGGCTGTTTTTGTCACCTAAACTGCATTTGAATCATTGCTCTTATGTACACTTGCTAGCTGTAAAATTTTGAGTAAATCTCTCTGTCACTCAGTTTCCTTTTCTGTAAAATGACAGTGATACTACTAATTTCACAGGATCGTTGTGATAATCAAATAATATTGTCCATGCATTTTCCATTCCCCATTAGGCACTCCATAAACCAACTAACCTGCATCCCTCTTGTTAACTTCCTTCTGGTTTAGTCCTTGAAACAACTCATGGAGCAAGTGGTATTTATATTCTCATTTTACAAATGAGGAATGGGGAGCCTAGAGAGGAGCCTAGAGAGGAAATAATAAGGATCACCCAGCAAGTGAATGTCCTAGCCAGAATTCAAATGCAGATCTGTCTTTCTCCACTACTTATGAAAGAAAGAGCAAGGTTGGGGGTGGGGGGGCATCTGAATGGCCTGGGCTTTTACAGTTTCTCCTTTAGCTACTCCAATGGAGGGCTGTTGAGAAAATTATCTAAATCATGTTAATGAGCAATTGAGTGCCGAGTTTCTCTGAGGGAAGATAACGAACAAAAGCTCTGGTTAGGGCTGGCAGCCAGGAGCTGTGATAGTTATCTCAGCTGATACCACCAAGGAGCTCTCAGCTCAAATAATTAACTCAATTGCCTCCTCTCAGGGGTGAAGTGGGGCTAATAAAACGTTACCACCTAGCCTATGGGAAAATGACTGTGTGCCCGTAGATGAAGTGCTTTCAAGACCATCTGGTGCCTAGTGGTATCATCGCAGAAGCCATGGTGAGTACCAACTGGGCCCAGGGAGAGCCTTGACTCCTTGGAAGGAGCCTGCCAGTCTTGCTATTGGCTCAACAGAAGTGGATCTGAATCCAGGATGTATCACCCTGGAGCTTAGGATGTTGGATGTAGCTCTCAACCTCTTTGAGACTTGGTTCTTCCTCTATAAAATGGAGTTAATAGAATTTACATCCTGGCAAAGGTGTTGGATGGGTATAAAAGAAAGGTCTTGATATAGGACCTGACACACAGTAGTTACTCAGCATACTTGAGATTTGTCCTCCTACAACAGATGTCTCTGGGAAAGGAGAAGAAGAAAGAAATGTAGTCCCCACAAGCAAATAAACTGATTTGCATCTTCTTGTTAGGGAAATGGCAGTTTCCCAACTCTAAGATTTGAGTAGGCAAATCACTTTCACTGATGGTGTGAGTTTTGATGGCTTCAGCCAGTTGGTCTTTTCCTCCCACTGCTCCATTACGACAGAAATGTATTTCCTTTATTCCTTCTGACCCACAGTCCCTGTTGATTGAGAGCTTATTTGAGGCACCGTGCTAAATACTTTCCTGAGATCTCCCATTTCACAATAATAATAAATGAGTGATCACATGTATCCTCCAACAACTCTGGAATAGGTGCAATTGTTATCCCTGTTTTACAGATGAAGAAACCAAGGCACAGAGAGGTCAAGTCACAGACCCAGGGTCATTTAGTAGTAAGAGGGAGAGTTAAGACTCAAACACAAGTCTGTCTGAGTCCACTACTCTTAGCATGGTTGGAGTCAGGAACTCTTCACTAGATCACTTTGCAAACACCAGCTGACCAGGTTGGGCAGCTCATCTGTTCAGTTCAGTCACTCCTTCCTAGAGTCTGATGTCTGCCACCCTCACCTCCCGAAAGCAGATTCAGAGCTTCATCTTCATTCGGAAGTCACTGGCTACCTTTCCCAAAGCATCAGTAGGGTTGCCTGACAAAGAAGACTATACTAAAGTTGCCAAATTGAGTCGTGGCCCCTCTCCCCTTGCCCAGTCCATCTCTGCCCACTCATTCTGTAGACCCAGGCTTCCTCTTCCCCTCAGTGCTGCATGGTACACAGTAGGTACCTCCCCCTCAGTGCTGCATGGCACTCAGTAGGTACTTGTCTGTGGCCTGAGCTCTCGTCACATTTAGTCTTAAATAGTCTTATATAGTCACACTTAGTCTTGCTATATTACTGACCACTGGAAAAATCACATTCTCTGAATCTCATTTGCCTTATCTGTAAAACCAGCAGGGGGAGAGATGAGGATAATTCCCAGAGAGAAGTAATATAGCTAGAGATTAAGAGCATAGGCTTTAGAGCAGACTGCCAGAGTCCATATCTTGCTTCCACTAGCTCTGTAACCTTGGCCACTTCACGTAACCTCTATATGACTCAGTTTGCTATAAAAGGCAGATGATATCAATAGTACCTAGTTTGCAGGTGTGTTGTGAGGAGTAGTGAATACATGTAAACTACTTAGAACAACCTTCTAAAGGGCTGCATTCAAGATTTAATAATAATAATAATAAACAGTAACTACTACTTGCATCCTGTTACAGAATATCAATTTATAAATATAAATGAGATTTCACCAGTCTCATTAGCATCCCATGGAAACCTTTGAGTTTTCTTTGAGAGGTTACCTTACCTCTTTACTTTTGAGTAAAGGTAAAGATACCGTGTCACAAGGATAACGTGTGATATATATCTCTGTTTTGAGATAACAGAGATTCAGAAAGGTCAAATAATTATTCCAAGATCAAAGGGATGCAGACCAGGATTTCTCTCCCCTGCAGAGGCAGATGTATGGTAGAGCCTGACATACATCTTAGTGATTTTCTCTTTCTCTCTACGCCCCTTCCTCCTCCATCTCTGTGAATACCTGAGAATGTCTATGTAATCTAAGCCTTAGTTTCTTTAACTTAGTTTCTTTAAGTATGGGGGTGATACAGCCTATCTGTCATCTGGGAATATCTAAACATTTGCTGCTCAAAATATGAGCCACAGAACAGCAATATCAGACCCCCTGGAGCTTGTTAGAGATGTGGACCTTCAAGCCTGCTGAGCCCAAATTTGCATTTTTAACATGATCCCCCAGGTGATCTGCATACATGTCAAAGTTTGATAAACACTAAACTAAAAGATGTAAAAGTGTTTTGTAAACTGTGAAATCAGGTACACCATGTTAACAGTAATTTGATAGAAATGAATAGCAGCATACCCTATACATGCTCAGTATTTCCATTCACATAGTCATTACTGGCCACTTGTTCCTGAGGAAGGGGAGGACAAGAGTGACCAAAGAGAGGCATTCCCTTGGTTAAGTGAATTGGTTCCTGGGGAACACGCTTATGTGGGACATATACTAAAAAATTATTGTTGCTTATCTGAAGTTAAAATTTAACTGAGTGACCTGTATCTTTTTTCTCTTTTCTTTTCTTTTCTTTCTTTTCTTTTCTTTCTTTCTTTCTTTTTTTCTTTTCTTTTCTTTTCTTTTTCTTTCTCCTTCCTTCCTTCCTTCCTTCCTTCCTTCCTTCCTTCCTTCCTTCCTTCCTTCCTTCCTTCCTTTCTTCTTTCTTTTGAGATGGAGTCTCACTCTGTCACCCAGGCTGAAGAGCAGTGGCACTATCTCGGCTCACTGCAACCTCCGCCTCCCAGGCTCAAGCGACTCTCCTGCCTCAGCCTTCGGAGTAGCTGGAGTTACAGGTGGGCACCACCATGCCCGGCTAATTTTTGTATTTTTAATAGAGACAGGGGTTGCACCATGTTGGTCAGGCTGGTCTCGAACTCCTGACCTCGTGATTCACCTGTCTCAACCTCCCAAAGTGCTGAGATTACAGGCGTGAGCTACCGCACCTATCCATGACAGAGTCTTATCTGGGAATTATTCCTAAATGGATCCAGTTGTCTTTTAAGTGCAAAGTCCTTGAAGTTTGGGGTATTCATTTAGCTAATCACAGAGCTCAGCGTTAGGCTTTCTTTTGATCCTAAGGTTACTGAACAATGGTAGGGAAGGGAATCCTGAATCCTATTAGCAAGTGTCCCACTTTGTGGAGTACTCATCATTTCCAGTCACTTTACTTAGATAATTACTGCTTCAATCTCGAGCCTTGCTGCTCCAAGTGTGGTTATGGATCAGCAGCGTTCCTTGTTAGAAAGGCAGAAAGAATCTTAGGCTCCCCTCTAGACCTACAAAGTCACCTGCAGTACAGGTGATTAACATGTACCTTAAAGTTTGAAATCCATTGGGCTAGGCAATTTGGGGTAAGGAATAGTCAAGTATTCCTTGAAAAAAAGAATCACTAGTAGACTTGATTTTTTTCTTCTAGACTGGTTTAGGTGTACAGCAAAATTGAGCAGAAAGTACAAAGTTCCTATATACTCTTTTCTACTTTCACCTAGTTTTCCCTATTATAAACATCTTGCATTAGTGTACTACATTTGTTACAATGGATGAGCCAACATTACATTATTACTAACTCAAGTCCGTAGTTTACACTGAGGCTCACTCTTTGTGATGTACACCCTATGGCTTTGTGGGGTTTTGTCTGTTTGTTTGTTTGTTTGTTTTTGCGGTGTAAATTTTACAATTTATTAAAATTTAAGGTACATTATAAAACTTAACCTTTGCAATAACCCCGTGAAAGTATATAATTGAGGATATTTCTAATTAAATTTTACAAATGAGAAAACTGAGGCTCAGGGGGGTTATTTAACTTGTCCAAAATCACAAGGCTACCAACTGACAAAGGCAAAATTTAAGGCTAGATCTCTTAATAGAAATGAATATATTTTCTCCTTCAACCACAATGACTTAAAGAATCTGTTCTCTGTTTTCAAAAAAATTATTTCAACTTTTATTTTAGATGCAGGGAGTACTTGAGCAGGTTTAGTTAATGAGTATATTCATTGCATAATGCTGAGGTTTGGGATACATATGATCCCTTCACCCAGGTGTGAGCATAGAACTCAAAAGTCATTCAGTCCTTGCCTCCCGTCTTTAGTAGTTCCCAGTGTCCATTGTTGCCTTCTTCTTCTTTTTTTTTTTTTTAAGACGGAGTCTTGCTCTGTCGCCCAGGCTGGAGTGAAGTGGAGCGATCTCGGCTCACTGCAAGCTCCGCCTCCCTGGTTCACGCCATTCTCCTGCCTCAGACTCCCGAGTAGCTGGGACTACAGGCGCCCGCCACCACGCCTGGCTAATTTTTTGTATTTTTGGTAGAGACCAGGTTTCACTGTGTTAGCCAGGATGGTCTCGATCTCCTGACCTCGTGATCTGCCCACCTTGGCCTCCCAAAGTGCTGGGATTACAGGCGTGAGCCACCGCGCCCAGCCTCATTTGTTGCCTTCTTTATGTCTATGAGGACCCAACACTTAGCTCCTACTTATAAGTGAGAACATGTGATATTTGGTTTTCTGTTCCAGTGTTAATTCACTTAGGATAATGACCTCCAACTGCATCCATATTGCTGCAAAGGACATGATTTCATTCTTTTTTTGGTGACTGTGTAGTAGTCTACATTTTCTTCATCCAATTCACCATTGTACCACATTTTCCAATGTACCACATTTTCTTTATCCAGTTCACCATTGGTGGGAACCTAGGTTGATTCCATATCTTTGCTATTGTGAATAGTGCTGTGATAAACATACATGTGTCTTTTTGGTAAAATGATTTACTGTCTTTTGGATATATTCTATGGGTTTTGACAACTGCATGATGTTGTGTATTGACCATTACAGTATCATGTAGATTAGTGTGTTACTGCCCTAAAGATTCCATGGGCTCCACCTGCTTGTCTCTCCTTTCTTTTCCTTGAACAAACTACCAATCTTTTCACTGTCGAATACTGTCTTGATTTGTTGAAAGAAAGAAAGAAAGAAAGACTCCATCCATAAGGACAAAGAGTATGTTTCTGATAAAGAAACTGATACTTGCCCAAGGTCACCAAACTAGTAAGTGTAGACGCTGAGTTTTCAACTCATGTCTGCCTACCTCCAAAATCTGGGGTTTTTTTCTTTTTTTTCCCCCTCTCTAATATGACCATGCCCTCTCTTACTAGGAGAGAAGACATTTGTACTTTAGTGCTGTAGGAAGGTGTGGAGTTCTCCACAATTTTTCCCTCTAAGGATAGCATTAGGGCAGGGAGAAGGGATCTGTCTGGTGTTTGAACTACTGAGGCTCCCAAGGGTTCCCAGTGGGCACTTCAGCGGGACCTGTAGGTAAATTTCTAAAATCTCCCACCAGCTGTTTATCTATTTATTATTATTTTTTAAATCACCTCACTCAAACCAGTTTTCATTTACAAGTGGGAACATAGAAATGCTAATAATCCAGACTGGTCTCGCTAATTACTTCTTAATCAACTGTGAATGGGCCTTTGCTACCAGCACTGGGTGGCTGAGAAGAGGGCTCCAGCTGGACAGATAAAAGGAAGCAGGTTGCTGAAGTGCCACTGGCCTTGAGAATAGGAAGCCGTGGAGTGTGGTGGTGTCTTCTTTGCATGTTTTCTGTTCTGCTCTTTTGTCCTGATGCTTTGGCCCAATCATGCGGTATCCCAAGGGAAGCCAAGGTATTCAGAGGATGTAAGAAGCCAGACAAAGCCGTAGTGAACAGTTAGCAAGCAGAGGTTAGTCAACAAATGATGACTGGATCTACACAAAATGTTGGCTATTGTGTTGAGTGCTTTCTTCCTGACCCTGTGAAGATTCTGGTTTTGGAGAGAGGACATGAAGGCACGTGAACTTATAGGGAGGAAACTTCGAGGAACATTTATGAGAGAGGAAGTCATGAGTCAGAGGCACCTGCAGGGGGACAGGAGAGAACAGGAAGAAAACACTTACAGGGCATGTTCTAAAATAATTGTTGAATAAATTATCTAAAATCAAACACTTTCTATGAAAGATACTTTAATAATAATAGCTGCCACAAATTGTGTACCTAATATGTGCCTGGCCTGTGCCAGTCCATCACAATGACCATTTGAAGTCGAGGTTTACTGCACCTATTCTATAGATGCAGAAACTAAGATTTAAAATGGTTAAGGGTCAGACCCACAGTCATAGTTCTAGTAAGTAGCTCTTCTGATTGCAAAGTATATACTTATTCCATGGCTGGGTCTGCCCTTTTATTTGGTTAGACGTTTAGATGACAGAATAAAGTTAGATATTTCAAAGCTCAAAAGTTAGAGAAGGGAAAATCCTATACTACATCAGTAAAGGTCCAGCCGAGAGAGAAACCATACCAATTATTTTAACATGGATAATTTAATATAGAGAATTGCTGCCTGGGAACTGAGCAACCAACATGGCAAAAACAGAATGCTAAGGTATCGTGGAGCCAACAACTACAGGAAGCAGCTGCCTCTGGGACTGGGACAACAAAAGAAAGAGGTTGGCATTATTAAAACTTAAAAATATGGGAGGGAAGGCCCTGCAGAGATGAAACTCAGACCCTGAGAAGGGACACTGCCTGGCCGATGATAGTGTTTCTGAGTTTGAAGGACAAGTCCCGTTGGTCTGGGACCCAGGTCTCTGAGGAGGGGCTCAGATTCGTTAGTGTCACTGAGGGGGCACAATGAGGCTGTTTCTGTGAGTGTTAGAAAAACTGCAAATTGGATTTAACCATTGCTTCTGAAACAGCTACTGCTGCCAAGGTGAAGAGACATTGCTCATGGACATAGGCAGGAATGGGAAGTAAACAGAAAGCAGGAAGCAAACAGAAAGGAACAATCACTTCTTTCTCTCCTCTGAGTGTGCAGCCTCCTGCTATGGCCCCCATGGGCTGAGTTCAGCAGGTAACTAGCTAGCCAAGCTGAAATGTGGTTTGCAGAGTTCTAGCTGCAGCATCTCAAAGTACGTGTTGTGGTTTGTGAAAAGTATCTGAAATTTAGCATCCAAAGACCTGGAGTATTGCAAAAGCTTTTAATTGGTTTTCCTTATTTCAGTCTTAAATCTATAAACCATGCCTATTGCAACCAGAGTGATTGTCTTAATCATAAATCATATGGTCATTTCTCTTTCTAAACCTACAATGGATTCCTACTGCACTTACAACTACTTAAACTCCTTGATCGGTTTGCAAGACCTTGCTTTGTTTCCAATGTCTCCAGCCTTGCCTAAACCACTCTTTCCCTCAATTGCTACATCCTGGCTACAGCAGCCCTCCTGGGGTTCTTTGAATTCACAGAACTCTGTGACAACTGAGGGACTCTAGACTTGCTGCTCCCTTGGTACGAAATCTTCTTCCCCAATTCTCAGTCTAATTCCTCTTCGTTTTTCAAAGCTGAGACTAAACATACCTTTTCCATTCTCTGATATTTCTCGCTCTTGACTGGACCTTTATTGATGCAATGTAGGATTTTCCCTTCTCTAACTTTTGAGCTTTGAAATAACTATTGTATTGCATCATCTAAAAGTCTAAGCAAACACCCACCTGCCATTTTTCTTATTGCACACTGTATATATTTATGTACAATTTAATGCACTTGTGTGTTTTATTTGTAACTACTAAGTATCTATCTCAGCCATTGCATTTTGAGTCTTAGGAGGGCAGAAATCCTGTCAGTTTTTTTGTCTTGTAAAACCATGGGCCTGGCATAGAGTCATTACTCCTTAAATATTTGTTAAGGAATGTGTGGGTTTTTATCTAGTTCCCAGATTAATGGTTGTGCACCTCATATTACTTTTAGGGAATATTTAAGCTCTTCGAGGGCAGGGACCACATCCTATAGGCCTTGTATAATAATGGGCAAAGAATAAGCATTGATGGGCTGGGTGCAGTGGCTCACACCTGTAATCCCAGCATTTTGGGAGGCCGAGGCTGGTGGATCATCTGAGATCAGGAGTTCAAGACCAGCCTGGCCAACATAATGAAACTCTGTCTCAACTAAAAACACAAAAAATTAGCTGGGCGTGGTGGTGGGCACCTGTAATCCCAGCTACTTTGGGAGGCTGAGGCAGGAGAATCACTTGAACCCAGGAAGTGGAGGGTTCAGTGAGCTGTAATTGCACCATTGCTCTCTGGCCTGGGTGACAAGAGGGAAACTCAGTCTCAAAGAATAAGCATTGATGAAGTCTTGTTGGTTTTTTATTCATAGTAACTAGTCATATACAAGGTCACCTACAGACTGTCCAGATTCTTTTGTACATTTTCAAGTCTTCTATCTGGAGCTGGTAGTGGCTGCCTTAGGGGACAAAACAGGGAAACTGTAATCACAGATAAGCATGGAAAACATATATAGAAGTGCTGAAGAACATAGGCTACAGATTGCCTGGGTGTGAAACCCAACCCTACCACTTACGTGACCCAGATAACCCTGGGAGAGTTGCTTATTCTCATTGTCTCAGCCTCCTCAACTATAATGGTAATAATAATGCCTTCTTTATAGGGTGCTGGAGGGTGTATTGAGGTATTCATATACACAGATGCTAATGGAAAAATACAAACTAAAGTGAGTATGTGGAACAGTAGCCCCCTTTTATCCTTGGGAAATACACTAAGATCCCCAGTGGCTGCCTGAAACCATAGATGGTCCTGAACTTTCTATGTATTAGAGTTTTTCCTACACACGTATATCAGTGATGGAGTTTAATTTGTAAATTAGGTACAGTAAGAAATTAACAGAAATAGCTAGTAATAAATTATAACAATATTCCAGCATCACCACTCTCATACTTTGATGCCATCATTAAGAACAATAAGGGCTACTTGAACACAAGCACTGTGGTATAATGCAACAGTTGATCTGATAACTGAGATGGCTGCTAAGTGGCTAACAGGCAGGAAGCATATGCAGTGTGGATACACTGGACAAATGGACGATTCACCACCCAGGCGGGACAACGTGAGACTTCATCATGCTACACAGAATGGCACACACTTTAAAACTTAGGAATTGTCTATTTACATAATTTTCCATGTAATATTTTGGACCACAACTGGAACTGCCAAAAGAAAAACTGCAAATAAGGGGAGACTACTGAACTGTGTTTGGAAATATAAGCACCTGACAAATAATAGCACGTGCCTCTCAGCTAAATTTCACTTGTAACAAGGAGCTGTCCATATCTTCTGTCACCCTCTTCCAAAATAGAATTGATTATGCAGTATCCCATGACCTGAAATCTTTATTTTCTATCAACACTACTTACACGTCAGGCTAAGACTTCTTTGTTCATCTCACCTTCAGGTGTAACACTCAGTTTTTTTGTTTGTTTTTTTTGCAAGGCCATTATTGTGTGTTAACTTAGATTTTACAACTGCATTATATGTTTCCCAAAGCCAGATTTTAATTCTATGTTACTTTTCATTTTGCTAATGAGACTTTCAGGATACAAAGTGGGCTCCACATCTACTGCTTAATTCTATCCCGACACAAGGCGAAAGCACCTCTTGGTACCAGTTTAAGTAACTGTAACAGTCAGTTTTCAGTTGCAGAGAGTGTATTTAATTCTTCTAGCTAGTTTAAGCTCGACAGAATTTTGTGGTTGTTGTTGGTCAACTATACAGGAGACTATTATTCACCAACATCCATTTCCTTCCTTTCAAGATGAGGACTTTATCACCTTCCAAGTTTCAGCTGGGCATTTATGTGGCTGCCTACATTGCAATTACATTTGCCAACCCTCTGGCAGATAGATATGGTCCTGTGGATAAATTATGGCAAATGGGATGTGTGTAAAAGTAACGCATGACGTGTTAAGTCATTTCCTTAAAAGGAAGCTGTTAGACTTTCATTTTTACCCCCCACTTCCCACATACTGGATGATGGGACCTGGTGGTGGGAAAAAGCTTCAGGTGGGAAACACTCTAGGGGTTAACAGGACACCAAGAAAGAAGAAAACTAAGTCATTGAATATCTTTGGGAGATAGAGCTACTATGTTCCCCTGGACTGCCTACCAGCTTATAATTTTATATGAGAGAGAAAAAAAACTTTTACTTTGTTTAAGGGTCCATCATTTATCTTGGTAAGTCAGCCAACACAATGTCCTAATTAAAATATATTAGCATTAAAATAGCTTGTAGAATTGAGCTTCTATAAATCATTCCAAAGCCCTGGGCAATACAGGGATCTTCTATTTTTTTCCTTGGACCTTCTATGAAATGGAAGCTTTGGTTCCAAAACTACCTCAGTACTGCTCTAACCTGGAAGAGCCATGTTATGTATGCTACAGTCTGTACCAACAGAATGGATGTTCAGTGCCTTGCCTCCTGGTCCCCACAAAGCAAGTGACCCAGCATTGGGCCCTCCACTGACATGGCTGCGGAAAAACCAATCACCCTAACAACTATTTTGGCCATAGACTCAGTAGAGGCAGCAGAAGTGTGTCCCCTCACTCCTCCATTCCAGAATTTGTGCTCCTGCTTCTGACTGGCCAAGCCTAGATCTCACCCAGTGCTTAGCTGTGAGACAGTCTAGGATATATCTTTTTTCTCTCTGGATTTCACACTGGGGATACATACTAGAAAGAAGATGAGATGGATTTTGACTGCCAATCCACCATATCTGGCATAGTAAACTTATCAAATCCTGAAGGTATATAGCTAATCAACAGATATTTTTGAGCATTGGTTATGTGTCAGCCGCAGCATTAGGTGCTGTGGTTATAGCTCAGTTGACACAGTTCACCCTCAAAGGATCATCTATGCAATTTGCAACTCAGTGTGCTAAGTTCTGTGAGGTGATGGGATTCAGGACACACTACCCCCAAAATATGGTACCCGAGCATACTGAAGTAAACAGCAAAGGCAGGAAGGGGACTCTGACTTTCCTGTACTCTTCTCCCCTGAAGTGGGTCTTAAAACCTGGGAAAGAATTTTTGGCCTTCTCTTAAGCAAATCATAAGACGTCCCTGTGAGAGGTGCCTTCCTTATACCTGGAAGAAGGGAACATTTTGATTTCTGAAGACCCAGGGATACAGAGAAGAATCTGAACAACTGGCCTTGATACGTTTCCTCAATTTATTCCCATTAGATCATACCCTTTTTGCCTTATCATATTTCTCCATGGCTGTCTACACTTCATCAAACCTAGCATAAAAATATTCAGATTTAACCATTTCTTTGGGTCCTCATTTCCTTATGAAAGCTGCCATGTCACATAAAATGTTAAATATATTGATACATGTATATAAATTATGTTAAATAAATGTGTATGTTTTTCTCTCATAATCTGTCTTTTGTTAGAGGAGCTTCAACCGTGAACCCAGGATGGTGAGGAAAAGGCATTTTTCCTCCCTTACAGAGGGAAGCCTGCAGCCCTGGGGAAGGCAGAGCAGGGCTGCTCACAGGAGCCACATGTACATGTGGGGAAGAGGATGCACTGCTCAGGGAACGATGGGCTGCTCGGGGAAGTCCTGGGCAGGTGATGCCTCAACTTAGTCCTGATGCTGACGCACACCACAGCTTTGTGCTTGAACTTGGACTCTGGTGTGAGACTGTGTTGAATCCCACTCTATCACTTATTAACTAAAACCTTGAGTAAGTTGATCTGTATGTCTGAATAAAAGGCAACATTTGTTTTTGTTTTCTCCCCCTTAAAAAAAGAAAAAAACTATGCTTCAGAAAAGAGGGAGTGACTTTACATTCAACTCTTTACAAGAGTCAGTGTTTCATTAAACAAAAAGATAGGACATTACCTTGAAATAATGATCCATTAATTGGATATGTGGTGCCTTTGGAAGAAGTCACTCACCCAAGGTCACACAGCTAGAGGCTGGTGAAGCCAGAATTGCACTTTTCTCCATAGCCCAGCTCTTAGCTATTCACCACATCCTTCTTCTTGCCTACTGGCTGCTTCTCCCTGGTGCACATTCCCTGCCCTGTGAGCTAATTTTCAGGCAGAACTTCTGATGCTTAGTACTTTGCCTTTACTGTGTATTTTTCATTTAACCTGCAAGTTTGGCCTTAGTATCTCCCAAAGTTGCAGGCAAAGACTCAGCTCCAGCTCTGGGGCCCTGGGGAGCCCTCTTATGTTCTGGCCCGTTTGCTGATTGGTGCTGGACTCAGCCCTTTCTCGAATCAGACATACCCCAATCTGAGCATGTTTTCAGATCAAGAGGAGGAGACAACCCTATAGACCCCAGACATGCCAACAGGTTGGGATGATTCCATCTGCGTGAGGGAGCTGAATTCAAACTCTGTAAACAGCTGGCCTGCTTAACATTTGTACGAGCACTCGCAATTCAGTTACAGGCAATTCCCTTCTCCGTAACACAGCAGCCAGAATTTGACTCATCTGCCACTTGTATAAATGGGAAGCGATACGTAAGGGATTCCCAATCCTTTCCCCTGCCCCTCCCTGAATTTCCAGAGATGCCCTGACATCACTAGCTTTACCTGTTTTTCCACCCTCACTTGTTCTTAGATCCACTTTGAGCTCTCTCTCAAACACTATGAGAATATGATTTGGGGCCCAATCCAGGGCTGGCGGACCCAGTTCCCAGCCTGCCAGTGCCTTAACTTACCTAACAGTATGGAACAGTATTAAAGGACTAAGGGTCACCTTCCATGTTACCCTGAGACTTAGAAGATATTTTCTTATAAAATAGAGAAAAATAAGCCTGGCTTCTAGGAAGACCACAAGCTGGAGAGGCAGCCTGAAGGCATGACTTTTGGGAGTCTAAAGATGGGTACTGGAGTCCTAGTTCTGGTGCTGATAAGCTGTGTGAACTTTTGCCAAGGGATTCCCTCTACCTCTCTTGTTGCCTTCACAGTAAAATCCAGAATTTGGCTAGATGACACAAGGGCTTTTCAACTGCTAATATGCACACAAGTCACCTGAGCATCTGTTAAAATGCAGATTCTGATTCAGTAGGTCCAGGGTTGGCCTGAGATTCTGCATTTCTAACAGAATCGCAGGTGAAGCTAAATGCTGCTAGACACAGTTGGAGTAGTAGGACCTTTATAAGATTTCAAAAGCTCCCTCCTGCTCTTGGTCTCCATGTATCACATACTCTTTAAGTAACAACAATAATAGCTCCGAAGGGTTTAAATATATGCTTATACACATATTTGTTAAATTACACCTATCATAGGTGGTTAAACCATCAAACAATACAGAAATATAAAAACACAGAATGTGGAAGTGCCCTGGTAACTGAACCCCCCAAAAGAACTATTGTTAATGGTACAAAGTACTTCAGAATATGAGGACCCACACAAAAGTTTATAGCCTTCAGCTGTCCCTGCCCAGTGTGCCTCCAGTATGTTTTCTGGAAGGAGTTAAAGTTTCTTCTCTAGCTCAAAGTCACTGCAACACCCCAGTATGGTAGATGACAAGGTGGTAAGCTTGGGCATATTAAGTGGAGGACCAGAGCTCTTTGTGCTGTATTCTTCTATGGGGATTTAGAGGTTATGGTGACTTCAGAAAGGGATCTTCACAGAGCTAAGGAAGGGAGAATGAAAATACAACCTCAGAAATCCAGTCACCTGGGGCTTTCCAAATAGGGGCTTTTTCCTCTTTAGTCTTTCTGTGGGGCCATTGCCCACTTATTAGGGGGAAAGTTTGGTGCAAGTTTTCCCTAGAAAATGTCCTGTGACATCAAAGAGTGACCTAATGGAACCAAGAACAATGAGAATTTCTTTAGCGATGCGGGCTCAGGATCAACTTGGGTCCTAGCTATCCAGAGCAGAATCCTTAGTCCAAGATACACAGGAGAGAGGGAGATTTTATCTTCTGCCACCTCAAGCATGCAGGTGAGAGGGCCAGATGCAGACTCTGCTCTTGTGGCTGTTTTGAGAAGATACTTCTGAGACAAGCTTCCACAAGTGCCCTCAGAACTACATTCAAGCTATTCCAGGTGTCCCTTGTTGGCTGGGCACCTCCCCAGTTACATTTTCTTCTCCAGTCTT
Organism: Colobus angolensis palliatus; assembly: GCF_000951035.1. Taxonomy (NCBI): domain Eukaryota; kingdom Metazoa; phylum Chordata; class Mammalia; order Primates; family Cercopithecidae; genus Colobus; species Colobus angolensis. The sequence continues at coordinate 6,681,739 of NW_012111142.1, forward strand.
CCTCCTCCTCTGCTCCTTAGGAGAAAGGCTTGATGTGTTTACAAAAGTAGTTTTCCCAAATGACTCTGCTGTTTCTTGCCCCGGACCTTTTGTAGGCTGTACTTTCTTTCTGGAACACACCCCTGGTGCTATCATCTCCCGACAGCCTTCACTGTTTTCCCATTTCCCCCCTCTCCCCTCCCCAAGTGGAGTAGAGTGTCTCTTTTCTCTGCTGCTGTCATCTTACACCATCCCTATAACACTTTTTGCATATTATAATGTTATTTTTAATCTTCCACATTGGACTGGGAGATCCCTAAGGGCAGATATCCTATCCTATTTAAAATGGTTTCACCTAGGAGTTTACAGCCTAGAATGTGCTCATTGAATACTTGTTTAGTGGATGAGAATCCTAGAAATTTCAATCACTCAAGGAGAATTTAAATGATCATAAGTAAAGATGTTTGCATGAATTCGTTTCTGGTTTATTGAGGATTTACTAATAAGGATAGGGCCCTTGATGGACACATTTTGAGGAGACAGTATGGTATAGTGAAAAAGACCCTGGGCTTGAAATCAGAGAGACTGAATCCCACGTCTACCATTTGTATATTGTTCATCTTTCAGCAAGTGATTGACCTTTTTGGGCACTGTTGTCTTCAACGGGGAAAGAATGATTTTTGTCATTCTCACAAGATTAAAGATAATGGCTTGAAAGAACTGTATTGAGATGTGCAGATGTCAACACATTATTATTATGGGACAGTTAAGGAAATTAAAGAATATTCTATATTACTGTCACTTGAATTGGGGATGGCTCCATATACAAGTGATGAGGATATTATCTCTCAGTCACAGTTACAAAGTCTTTCACCCCCATACTCGGTTTTGGGACACTGGGCTGGGACTTTACAAATCAAATTCCTTCTTTGTCAGCAGCTCCCTTTTAGGCCCTGCCAGCAAGGGATGCTAGAGAGAGACTGTACGACAGGAGGAGGAAGAAAAGACTTGCTGCTTCCTGTTTGCTTCCGTTTCTGTCACCTCAGCCTGGCTTCTTCACTCTGGTAGCAGCACTTCCTTCCAGTTGAGTCCAGTTTGCAGTTTTTCCAATACATGGAGGAGCAGCCTGGTTGCATTCCCTCAGAAACACTAACACTAGCTGCTGGAGTTTCCTCCAAAGAGGTCTGGCTTCCAGCTCCACAGAACTCCTCTTCCTAGCCCAGAAACCTCAGCACCAGCTGAGCAATTTCTGTGCATTTGTGACCTGTATTCCAGTGCTCTGGGGCTAATCCTTCAAGTTTCTGCCTTTTAATCATTCTAACCTCTCCTTTTGTTTCCTCAGCAGTAGGGGTTGTAACTATTTCCTGTAATTGCTAACACTTATTACTCTTTTTGTTATTATAGTTCTTCAACACTTAGTCAATAATTCTTTATGTCAAATTATCTCTTAAAAATAAGCGATGTGTTTTTTTTTTTTTGTATCCTGAACCACTGCACAAATGGACATATTAGTCTAGGTTTGGAGAAGAAATAGGAGGAGAGCTTGCATAGAAAAGAGCTCAGGAAACTCCAATAGTCCTTTATAAACGTTCTTTGAAAAATTATAGAATGTTCCTAAGGTAAGTAGCTTCTGGGATGGCCCCCGATGATACTTACATGCTAGCATTCATGGCAGAATTAATTATGCCAATGACACTTCTAAGATTAGGTTATTTAAAAAGTCTGCAGCTTCCATCTTAGGTACTCTCTCTTGTATTGCCAACTTTGGAGAAAACTAGCTGCCAAATTATTAGGTGGTCCTGTAGAGAGACCCACATAGTGTGGGGTCACAGTTTGCAAACACAGAGTGAGCTCAGAAGCAGATCACCATCCCTGCCCCCGCATAGCCCTCAGATAAGACTGCAGCCTCAGCTGACTGCCTACAATCTTGTGAGAGACCTTAAGCCAAAGACACTCAGCCAAACCACACCCAGATTCCTGACTCACAGAATTGAGATTAAAAACGTTTGTTATTTTAAGCTGCTAAGTTTTGGGGTAAGTTGTTATGCAGCAATAGAAGCTCAGTGAAGTTTCTCTTATTGAGAAACTATGGAAGGATGAAGAGAAAATATTGTTCCAACTGTATTTTCCTAATCAGTGAATATAGAAAACTGATTAAAGAATCAGCAGTTGTATATAATTATATTCCATTGATAGTCTTTCAGTTTCTAAGATTTTACTTTCTCCAAACCATGGTGTGTTTCTCTTTCTGTCTTCCTTTTTAGTGAAATATATGCTGTTGGAGAGGGAACTGGGGCAGAGAGAAATAACACATATTTCTAAATAATCTTCTGGCTCTAATTTACCCACAGGCATACCCTGAGCTAGGTATTAAATAAAGAAAAACTGTATATTTCAAACCCTAGCTCTCATTTCTAAGGCACTTAGAAGTCAATTGAGATGACAAGACACAGACAAAATTAAGTAACATAAGGAGACCAGGTCTAATCAGGATTCCTGTTTGGGAACAGTGTATTTGTCATGGTAGGTTAACATCTTTAAAAGGCAAACACAAAGTATCAATGCTTCAACATTATGTACAACTTTATTTCTTGGCATGAAGGGACTGTGAGGCAGGAGGGGCTGTGTTCTATGTACTTGTTTAAGAACCAGGAACTCTAGGTCCTCCCATCTTGTGCCCCTGCCTTCCTAAGTGACTTCAGTGAGCAGCTGGGGAAGGAGAGCAAATAGCTGATGATGTGGGAAGTTTTTGTGGGCTAGCTCTGGAAGTACATCACTTCTTTTCATATTCCATTGGTCAGAATTCAGTTATTCAGAGCTAGAGAACTTCAAGGCAGGCTGGGAAATGTAGTCAGCTGTGTGCCCAGGAGGAAAAGGAAGTGAGGTTTAGTGAACAAATAAATGCAACCACAAATGAACAAATTCTTATTGAATTCAATAGAAAAAATATATTGAAGTGGTATTTGCATAGCTAGTGCTACCAAGTAGAGTTGTACAGGTTTTGTACTGCAGAAAGGTTCCTGGATGAGGGTGAGTGAAAGCTGTGTTCAGCTTGAAGAAAGGTTTGCTTCTTTCAAATGATCTACCAGGAGGGATGTGCCTTTAAGAAACCCATACAAAGGCACTATGTGTGTTAGGACACCCTGTGTCTAGCTTAAGAATCAATGAGAAGGCACAAGGATGATGCTTGGATATCAGTCAGAGCCCAGTGCTGGTCAAGAACAATCTATTACAATGTTGCTGGTGACCCTGCCACCACTGGGCGTTCACTACCATGTGACAGGACCCTGACACCCTGGCAGCTGTGTCCTTATATGGTAGAAATGAGTCTAACCGGCTCTCAGGGGTTTCTTTTATAAGGGCACTTGTAAGGGTGGAACACACATGACCTAATCATCTTCCCACAGGCCCCGCCTTCTAATACCATCACCTTGATAATTAAGTTTTAACATGTGAATTTTGGGGGACACAAATACTCAGACCATTGCATCATCTTACTGTTTCCTCAGATCACTCCAGGGACCACTTATCTGGGTTCTCTGAGAAACAGACACTAGATAGCCTTCAATGTGTGATAAATTTATTAGGGAAAGTGCCTACAAGAGACAAGGGAAAGGAAGTTGGGAGTGTGGGAGAGCATGCAAGTGATGCAAGTTTGACTCCAAGCGCAGAAGAGATGGGGGATTAATGAAGGAAAATCGGGCATTAAGTGTCTAGATTGCAGTGCACCTCTAAGAGAAGTGTGGCAAGGCCTTCTTCTTCTTTGTTGTTGGGGAGGCCTGAGCTAATGTTGCTCATCAGAGGAGCCCCTGATCTCCCCAGGACCTGATCTACTTTAGTACTCCTGGAGCGCTCAGTTTTTGGCTGAGAGCAGCAGTGGGAGCATGGTCCAGAGGCAGGTGTAGAGATGGATTCCAGTGCCCAGCAATGAGGGCACTTATGCTCCAGGTAGTTGGAGATCTGAGGAGCCCATTGTCATGACCACCATAGCAGCAATTAGAATGCTCTAAATCAGTGGCTGGACTCAACTGTTTAAAGATTAAGCTTTTGTCATCATTCCAAAGGGTGAAGGGTAAAAAGTTCCCTGGAGGTGAAACCCTGTCTCTACTAAAAACACAAAAATTAGCCAGGCATGGTGGCATGCACCTGTAGTCCCAGCTACTCAGGAGGCTGAGGCAGAAGAATTGCTTCAACCTGGGAGGTGGAGGTTGCAGTGAGCTGAGATCATGGCACTGCACTCTAGCCTGGGTGACAGAGTGAGACTCTGTCTCAGGAAAAAAAAAAACAAAACAAAAAACTCCCTGGATTCTTTATTAGTGAATATAGAAAAGGGGAGGATAGACTCTACAATCTTTTAGCTAACCCATGTATCTTTAAAATCATTAATTTCATTAACAAAGCCCCTTTTATAATCTCTATTATGATAACTAACAAAACTTCTGGTGTTGAATAGAGATGAAAGTAACTGAAATGGCTCTGGAGTGGCCTTTTGACTAAATGCTGGCTTAATATTCAAGCAGTGTGTTTTCCTGCTTAGAGTCACTAGACATCCGTGGTGTAGAATAAAATGAACTGCTATCGTTTGGGTCTGTGTCCCTGCCCAAATCTCATGTTGAATTGTAATCCCTGGTTTTGGAGAAGGGGTTTGGGAGGTGATTGAATCATGGGGTTGAATTTCTCCCTTGCTGTTCTTGTGATAGTGAGTAAGTCTCATGAGATCTGGTTGCTTAAAAGTATATCACACCTCCCCCATCACTCTCTTTCCTTCTCTGGCCATGTGGGACATGCCTGCTTCTCTTTTGCCTTCCACCACGATTGTAAGTTTCCTGAAGCCTTCCCAGCCATGCTTCCTATACAGCCTGCAGAACCATGAGCCAATTAAACCTCTTTTTTAAAAAATAAATTGCCTAGTCTCAGGTATGTCTTTATGGCAATGTCAGAATGGACTAATACACTGACACAGACTTGCAGAGCTCACTGAATCTACACTGAATGACGTTAAAGCACATTGGGGGCGATATAACATGATAATCCCCATATACGGCGGAAATAACAAAGGTGGAGCAAAAAAGACCAGTATCTTGGAATCATCCAGCTAATCCGCATACAACACTTTATTATTATATCTTACCATATCACAATTTAGCAGAGTTTTGTAATATTATGGAAGGAAGCCTTTGATGCTATGGAATGACCAGAATTTTCTCATTTCCCTTTGCCAAGATATGAACAGAAGCAAGCAGAGGATGAATCTGATGGTGTGCATGGTGAAAAAGGAGGGCCAGCCCTGTATCTGCTTCACATATGCAGGATATGTATAGACAGGTAACTGGATTAGGTGTATGCTGGAAGGAAGGGCTACACCCCTGACTATGTGCACAGGTGTGTCACAGGTGGGGAGCCAGGAAAACATCAATCCTTTCAGGTGCAACTTTTGATTGATCAGAATCTGTTTCAATATCACAATGAATATTTATACACAGCTTTGCTATTTTCAAAGCCTTTTCCTATGCTACATTGTCTCATTTAATCCTCATAATCCTGAAAATCAAGTAGCATTTTTGTCCCCACTTAAAAAAGTTCCTAAGCACACCTAGTCATTGAAAAGCCTGAATCGAAACTGAGTTCCCAGACTCATGTCCATCTGTCACCTGTCACCAGTAGTTCATGCTGAGGTTACAAAAGCAACTGGGATGTATTCTGTGCTTGCAAAGAGCTCTTCTCTACAGGAATTCCTTGAGAATATTTGACACTACTAAAAATTCTGAGAAGCTGGAGAAAAAGTACTTTTTCAATTCAGGTTCTGGGAGAGTAGGGGGAGTAGAGTCACAGTGAAGGGAGGGTATTTGTGTGTGTATATGTGTGTGTGTGTGTGTCTGTATGTGTGCATGTGTGTGTATGAGAGAGTGAGACTGAAAGAGAGAGAGAGAGAGAGAGAGGGAGAGCGCTTGAGACAGACAGAGGGGGGCAGCCAGCAAGGCATCACTAGCTACTGTCATAATGAATTCTTTCCAGGCCAGTGCTTGCTTATCCCCCAGCTCTGATGGAGACACACACTTCCTCCTTGGGAGAGGAGCTGAGGTGGCTTCCACGGCTCCAGAAAGTTAGTCTTGGGAGGCAGAAACCTGGAGACACTAGCCTGGTGGTTACCACGCAGGTTGAGGCTTGGATCCCTGATCTGTCTGTGACCTTGCGCAAGTTTAGGAACCTCTACACTTTTAGTTCGCTAATAATCCTAGCCTCCTAACCCCTCCCTCTTGTCCCCTCTCTCATTCTCTCTCAGAATTGCCATGTTGTACCCAGGAATAATCTTTTAAAAGTGTTAATCTGCTGGGTGTGGTGTCGTATGCCTATAGTCCCAGCTACTCGGGAGGCTGAGGCAGGAGAATTGCTTGAGCCCAGGAGTTCAAGTCTGCAGTGAGCTATGATCAGACTACTCCAGACTCGCAAAAGAGACCCTGTCTCACAATTTTTTTTTTTTAATTTTAAAAAGTGAACCTGATCAACTCAGCACTCCCGCAGCTTCCTCAACATTGTCATCAGTAAATAAACCCTAAAGATTTCTCATTGTACTTAAGACAAAATCTCACATCCTTCTCATGGAAAGGATTATGTGATTTGGCCCCTGCCTCCCTCTCTACTTCACCACCCCCTTCACTGACTATTCTCCAGCCCCACTCTTTTTTTTGTAATTTACCCTGAGCAGCCACCTCTTCCCCACCTCGAGGCCTTCTTGCCTGCCTGCTTCTGGGGACTCTCTTTCCCTTCTTTTTACCTGGCTAATCCCTGCTCATTCTTTAAGTTTCAACTTACCTTCCTAAGAGAGGCCTGCCCGGAATACTTTGTTCGATTCAACTCCTCAACCCCTTTGTTTTCCTTTAAAGCATTTAGCATGATTTATAATCATGTATTTGATTGTGCAATTCCTTATTCATCTCTGTCTCCTCCCATAGGTTGTAGATCTCTTGAGAGCAAAGAGTGTTTCTATTTTCTTCCTTTATGTCTACTCCTGGAGTCAGTCACAGTGCCTGGTACATAGAAGGTACTCAAAAAATACATGGTGTCTGAAGGAATAAATGATGGAGAGTCACATGTAAAGCACCTTATCAGGGAACTTTAGCAGATTTTTATAGTCCTGTCCCCTCCTAGTGGATACAGCCAAGCACCATTCTCAGGAGTGAGTACAGATAGCTCTCACCCCAATTATCCACCACTGGGGAGAAGGCCCTGACCATGACCCTCTGGGTTAGCCAGATACAAAGCCCCCGAGGCTGTGGAACCAGGCTGAGCAGGTCCAGTGGCAGCCCTGCCACCCCGGAGCATAGGAGTGGCCTGGAGGGAGTGGGGACAGGTTGCTGGAGAGCAGGTCCCCTGGGTCCTCATCAGACTGAAACCCTCCCTGTCTCTTTTTCCCTACTGCAGAAAGCTATTCTACCCTGTCCAATGCCAATGGATCAGCTGCTTGTTTTGTTGTATGTGCTGCTAGGCAACTGGCCTGTTTTTGCTTATTTACCTCCCCTGGGTCATTTCACAACACTTTGTAATAGGCTGTGCTCTCTCTGCTGCACATCTGGTTTGGATTGAGCCTGTCAGAGGTCCCTCTGCAAGGAGAGCTAGTACTTTCCCCAGCAGTCACCAAGACGGCCCCCCAGGGCTCTGGCTGCTCCTTGGTGCCAGATCCCTGTAGGCCTACCCAGCCCCTATTACCTCTTCACTCTGCACCTCCCAGTCTTTTTCAATGGTTCACACATTTCAAAGCCTGAAGAGGGGAAATTTTGAGATGGAAAAAACTGACAAGTGTTCAAGGAATATAAGAGGAGAAAGGAAATTTAACAAGAATAAAGTTTGAATCCTAAACACTCTCCTCCTCAACCAGAGAGGAGAACTGACTTACCCAATGGGACAGAAAGAGAAAGTGGCAGACTTAAGACACTGCTTTCCTTGATACCACACTCCCCAAACTGCAACTGTCTCATCAGCAAAACCACCCTGTAGATAGAGAGGGTTTATTTGGACATTGCTAGGTTTGAAGGAAAAAATAGGTTTGCGCTTCTCCCCATCCTACCTGAAAATTTCAAGTGGGGTTTCTGTAAAGGACCAAAAGAGAATCAGAGGTTTGAGAGATGTCATCTTAGAGACACAGGGAGACAAATGAAAGTTTCCAGCTTTTTGACCCACCCGCATAGAACAAGTTGGCCAAAGCAGGGCAGGGGCAGGTACAGGTGAGAGAAGGAGGGCTGGGAACAAACACAGGGCACCTCTCTCTGCAACTCCCCCATTGTTCTGGCAAACACATTCCATACACAGTAAAATCCAAAATTCTGACAATGGCTTGCCTGGCCCTGTTACCTCTCTGACCTCATCCTCCCCTTCACCCACCCTGGTACATTCAGCTCCAGCAATGTGTGCCAAGAGAGCAGAAAAAAAAGGTTTTCCTGGTGTGAAAGCAACCAGCCGCTGGGCAGAGCTCAGTGAACAGAGCAAGGACTGGATCACACACCCCTTTGTTCTGTTCATTGCTAGTTCTTGTACCTAGAACAGTTGTGCACAAAGATTGGGCTCCATAAGGATTTATTGAATGAATGTATGAATGAATGAACAAATGAATGAGTCTGTTTTTCCTCCCAGCCTTTTCACATGATGATATTTCCCTATACTTGCCTCTCACAACATAAAATGCGGATCTATCATCTCACAGTGTAAATCTCTCATGAGCATCCCTTTATCTCTCTGTTCCAGGTCACTGTGCTCCTGCCCATTTCTGAGCTTCTGGAATACAAGCTGTGCCTTTGCCTGGAATGTCCCTCCCAGTCTGACTAGGCATCTTCTGATGGAGTTTGACCTGGTCACTTCTAACACTAGAATGGACCTCTTGGCAATTTCTGGATACCTTTCTGTGGTTTGTTATCGTGGTAATTATTATTTATCTGGCTGCTTCACATTGATTAATTAGTGACAGATAAGAAAACCAGATGGCTAGTTGTGTTGTAACGGAGGGCAGTCCATGATCTCTATCCTCTAAGGTTTTCTAGTGATTCTTTTTCAGGTTGTTTTTTGCTTGTTTTTGACCTTAAATATAGGCCGCAAGGGTGCAGAGTGATATGTAAAGCAGAACTCTTGATTTATATTTTCTCCTCAAACTTTCATCTTTCCCAAGTACTCACAGTGCATGGTAATACCATCCATTTAATTTCTTAAGACAAAAAAGCCTGGGACTTAGCTGTTGATCATGATTCTGTCTTCCTCTAGACCCAAGCCATCAGCAAGTCCTATCCATTCTACCTCCATGGAACCCCTCAAATTCATCTTCTTCTCTCTACCTCCATGGTCCAGGTTCTCAGCATTCTTGTCTGCACCACTAACTCTTTATTTTTATTCTCCATTGTCCAGCAAGTGATTGGAATCATGTTTTAAAGCAAATTTGATCATGTTGCTCCTTTGCTCAAAGATGCCCAAATGGCTTCCTGCTGCACATGGGATGAAAAGTCAGGCCTTTACCTTGGCCCTGGAAGCAACACTCTGGCCCCTGCTAACTTCTCCAACTTCAGTTGGTACCGTCCCGTTCTCCACTTCTCACTGTGCTTCAGCCACCCCAGCACTCTTTCTGTTCCTTAAACTGGGCAAATCATTCCATTGCCAGAGCTTTTTCATCATCTTTGTCCTTCCTTTGGAATATGCTTCCCTCCAGTCTTCACATGGCTGACTCATCTGAACATTCAGATCTTGAATTAAATGACACCTCTTCAGAGAAGCCTTCCCTGACCACTCCATTTAGAATAACATGATCTTCCTCCCCTTTGTACACACAGTCATACTCTCCCACATCATCTTGTTTCAGGTTCTTCCCAACATGCACCACCAGATTTTCTATTTGTTGTCTCTCTTCCCCCAGTCAGAATGAACTCTATCAGAGCAGGTACCACTGTGGCTCCAGCACCTAGACATATAATAGGCTCTCAAAATGTTGAATGAATAAATAGATGAGTCAATAGTAACCTGAGAATAAACTGAGAGTCAGCCATCCTGGGTTCAAATCTTACCTGGCTGCTCTCAAGCTATGTGACTTTGAATATGTCATGTGTGGTCTCTGGGCCTCCCTCTCAATATCTTTAAAATGAGGTCTGATTTAATGATCCCTAAAGTCCTTTACAAGTCCAGATATACTCTGATCCTATTAGTCTTTCAATATTGTTGACCATAAAAAATGGTCAAAGACACTGATGACAGCAATGACCCCAGCTATAGTTGAACTATTTTTTAATCCCATGCAACATCCCAGATTACATTTTATTTATGATTTATATTCAAGCATCATATCCAAAAAGTATATGCAGCTCAAGTTTCAGACCCACTTGCCCAAAGAAGTCCTTACTTGCACCATTTATACAGGGAGAAGAAGAAGCGCTTCCATCTAGATTGCTGTATCAGAATGGACTGCTATGATTGCCAATGGCAGAAACCTAACTCAATCCAACTATAATAATGAGGGAAATGTCTTGGAAGCTCTTGAAATCCATGGAAGAACCAAATGATCCAGGTGCTGGAGGGGCAGCAACAGAGCTGGACCTCAGGTGCTGCTGGAGTCAGAGGCTCCAATCTCACTAGTCTTCCTTCCAACTTCATCTCTGTCTCTATCAGTGTATTGATATTCTTCTCTCTCAGTACAGCCTGGTTCTTTCCACATAGTCCAAGCACAGCATTTATTACACTCTGTATTAACTTATTTATTTGTTTTCAGTCTCTCAGTACAATTAAATTTGTTGAAGGCAAAAATCCTATGCATTTCCATATCCCTTGCATCCAATGAAGTGCCTGGAGCATAGAAGGTGCTCAATAAATATTAATTGCATAAATGAGTGGTAGAAAACATAGCAATCAACTTCTTCAGTATTTAATATCCAACAACTTTAGTTCCTGGAAAAAAAAAAAACTAACAAAACTCTCTAGGGTTCTGCTCAAAAAATAAAATGAATTAATGAGAAAACCAAATAAAATCTCAAGGAAGGGACTCTTTTGTCCAACTAGGCCATATGCTTACCCTTGGACCAAACAGTAGTAACTATTGAATGTGATAATGTCTTTGCATCTGTGTGAAGTAGGGGAGGAGAATCTTTTAGAAAAAGGTCATAGGGCCGGGCGCAGTGGCTCAAGCCTGTAATCCCAGCACTTTGGGAGGCCGAGACGGGCGGATCACGAGGTCAGGAGATCGAGACCATCCTACTAAAAAATACAAAAAACTAGCCGGGCGAGGTGGCGGACGCCTGTAGTCCCAGCTACTCCGGAGGCTGAGGCAGGAGAATGGCGTAAACCCAGGAGGCGGAGCTTGCAGTGAGCTGAGATCCGGCCTCTGCACTCCAGCCCGGGCGACAGAGCAAGACTCCGTCTCAAAAAAAAAAAAAAAAAGAAAAGAAAAAGGTCATAGGAGGAAATCCCAGAGGAGTCAACACACTCACAGAGTTGTTGTGGAGATCAAATGAGCCATTGCAGAAGAGGGTGCTTTGGAGAGCTATTATGAAGTTCCCATTTTTGTAGGTCAAAATTGATCAAATACTGCCAATTTTATATATTTCCACTTAACGTAAAAGTGTTAAAAGTGTTACATGGATGCAAAATATGACTAATTGGATTTTAAGTCAGCAGAATAAGAAAAGAAAGCCGTGTTTTTAAGATGAAAGGTTAAGTTGATGCCCTTTTATAATGATGGTAGCCAAATAGGGTTAGCATGTGCTAGCTTTATGGGGAACAGTGCTACATGGGTTATCTCATTTTTTTTCTTCCAACACTTCCATGAGGTAGGTACTAATAATTATGCCCCCATTCTACAGACAAAGAAACTAAAGTTTCAGTGAGGTTAAATTATTTGCTCCAGATGACACGGTTCAAAAAGTCACAGAGCCAGGAATTGAACCTAGGTTTCTTGGCCATTTGTTAAGCTACGTTACAGAAGGAGTCAGAGGTTCAGCTCCCCTTTGAAAGCTAATCCACTACTACTAGGAAGAATGAATCTTTCCTTTTCCTGTGAATCTACAGACCTGGGTTTACTCTGCTTCCGAGTAATTTGCATGGCATTATAAGTAGTAGAGTATGTGTGACCCATGGCCAGGCACATCTCCTTGAGGGCCTATCTTAATCACCTTTGCCCTCACAATGAGCCTTACATTCTACTCAGCCTGTGAAAGGTGCTCATCAAAGGTTGATTGAGGTAGGCAGAAGACAAAAGATACTTGGATATCACGAAAGGATGTAGTTCTTGGTCTGCAAGAACTACAAGTTCCAGGATGGTGAGGGAGACGGAACAATGGGAATGGCAGGGACAATTATAAAGACAAAGCTCTCATTTGTTGAGAGCCTATTAGGTTTCAGAAAGTTATGTCCAGTATCTCTAGTTTTTCTATTGCCTTGCAAGGTAAGTGGTGGTATCTCCTGGTCTTACTGCTTGAGAGCTACAGATTTGTATTATTTCTAAACTGCAAACATCTCTGTGATACCAAAGCTGGGCCATGAAGACGTATTTGCTCTAATTAGGATCACACAAATTACTGAACCTAAAAACTCTCCACAGCTAGAATTTCACAGAATTCCATTCTGGGCAGGCCCCTAAATTTCTCCTGAATTTAAACCTCACCCACACTCCAGAGCCCTACAACTGTGTCAAACAGATGCTTAACTTGATTTTATACATGAACTTGATCTTGAGCCATGGAATTTCAGTGCTGTGCCTGCAAGTCTGGAATTTAAATATTAGCCTTCCCGACCTAGATAGCTTTGATCTCTCAAGTTTACACACATAAGTATTGATAACACAGCTCGAATCGCAAGCAAGAGCACCAGGGCTGTAGCCCATGGCTGCCAAATGTGTGCATGTGTACATAGATCTCTACTGAGATCAAAATAGACTTAGGTTACACAAGGGCTTATCTGATGGAAGTGGGAGCCCTACACATGGGCAGAGAAACAGACCTTACTTTCATGCAGCCGCTCTTATTCACTGCATCCTACAGGACAGACTTAAGAGTGAACTGCAGGTGAACTCTGGCGTGACCAGGCCATTTCAATATGGCCCAACCTTCTTTAATTTTCTAAAGTCTGATTTCTCATGTGGGAGTGGCTTCCATGGTTAGCTACTATTTGCCAAGTATCTGTCTTGCACCAGGTACCTTA
>NW_012111142.1:6695538-6710396 GCF_000951035.1 Colobus angolensis palliatus
GGAGGCAGAGGTTGCAGTGAGCCGAGATCATGCCATTGCACTCCAGCCTGGGCGACAGTGCGAGGCTCCGTCTCAAAAAAACAAACAAACAAACACACAAATAAACCTATACATGGCAGAAACTGTTCTGTGAGTTTCACACATTAGTCATTTCATCCACATAGCAGTCATATAAAGTTGGTACTACTACTATCTTTATTTTACAGATGAAGGAACTGAGACAGACAGAGTTTAATTAGCAAGAGTCACACAGAAAACAAATGGCAGAGCTAGGATTTGAGCCTAGACATATATCTTTCTGTCTCCCTAGGAGCCTGGCGAGGTAGGTGTGGTCATTTAACAGAGAAGGAGAAGAAGTTTAATTAACTTGCCAAAAGTTATATAACCTGTCCACAGCAGAACCAAAATTCAAACCCAGGTCAAAATGTTTTTCTTTGGACAGCTTGTTTTTGCATGGCCTGGTTTTTGTATGGCTGGTAAGCTGAAAATGTCTCTTACATTTTTAAAGGATTTTTTTTTTAAAAAAGAATATGTAACACTGATCATGTGTGACCTTCCCCCATCACCAAAGCCCAAAATATTTGCTATCTGTCTCTTTAGAGAAAGTTTGCCAACCTCTTTGCTATACTGTCTCCTCTCCATATTGGCCTAAAGTATTAGGTTGGTACAAAAGTAGTTGTGTTTTTTGTCATTGAAAGTGATGGCAAACATCGCAATTACCTTTGCACCAACCAAATACTTTATGAGGATCAAGTGAAGGTGGGAGTGTATATATATAATTTGGGGCAAGTAATTTCCCCTTCACTAGACCTCAGTTTCCACACTTAGAAGGAGAAGTAAGATCTGCAAGCCTCACTACAGTTCTAATCTGCCCCAATGTAAGGTGTTGTTCTGTTGTTGTACTAAAGTATTACTTTTTCTATTCCACCACCTCCCATGTTATTACTTGTCACCTAACTTATTGCAAGGAATTCAGACACAATTATACTTCAATGCTGGAAAAAACCATAACCTCCAAAATAATCCTGGAAACTAAAAAATGCTCCACCTCTAAAACATCAGCCTTTCTGTGATGTGCTCTGAACACAGACACCTTAATCTTTGCTTATTCTCCCAGCCTCTCTGCGTTTCAGGTTATTTCCTCAGAAATGTTTGCTTCTGATCCTCCCAGTCTCCCCTACTCCCCTCCTTCTCTCCCAGTTCTCCATGATATTTAACACTAGCAAAAGAAAAAAAAATCAAAGCAATCTACTGATTTTCCTCCAATTTGTTTCCTAGTGTCAGATGCACGCACTTTCCCTTTTCGGGATCCATTTCTTGTCTTGAGCATGGCCTCCCACATATTCTAAGAACAAAGGCAGCTCCTTCTAATCTTCTGATCTCCTTTATCCTTCTCTTCCTCTCTCAGTGGTCAAGGCAGCCTTGCTCATTTACAGATTTGCAATCTCTCCCAAAGTCCCCTTCACAACCTCCCTCCACCCCAAAAGAAACCTAATCTAGAACTCTCCCCAGGACACTAAGACCTCACTCTGGTCTTGAGCACTAGCCCAGCGCACGGGCTGACCAGCAGCCACACCTGTTCCTCACTTGCCCTTGAAGGAAGACAATGGCACTATGGTAAAGTAGACCCAGCCTCCATGGAGCCCATGGGTCTGGTTTGTCTTCATCTTGCTCAAGAGAGGGTAGGCCTCTGCTTCTTCAGACCGTCACCCTCATCTCTGTAGGATGGTTGCAGTAGCCTCCTAAGGAGACCCCTGCCTCTAGACCCCTTCCCTTTCCTCAAATCGTTCCCCCCTCTGCAGTCATAGGAAGTCCACACTTAACTGCCCTTCATGGTCCCCTGTGGCTGCAGAATAGTGCTCCCTGCCTTAGGTCTCCATGAGCCAGCCCCTGTCACTCTCTGAACACATTTTTATTTCCTACCATGCTGTCTCTCATTTCATATGCCTTTGCTATGCCAAAGTACTTAGAATATTCTAAGCATTCCACACAAAAAGATTGCACATTCTTTCCCTCCATGGGATGTCCTTCCTCAACTCTGCTTTCCAGAAAAAATCTGCGTATCCTTCCAGTTCATATTAGGCCATTCTCGCATTGCTGTAAAGAAATACCTGTGGATGGGTAATTTATACAGAAAAGAGGTTTAACTGGTTCACTGTTCTATAGGCTGTAAAGAGAGCATGATGCTGGCATCTGCTTGGCTTCTGGGGAGGCATCAGGAAATTTACAATTATGATGGAAGGCAAAGGGGGAGCAGGCACATCACATGGCCAGAGCAGGAGCAAGAGAGAGCGAGGAGCATGACACACACTTTTAAATGACATCTTTCACAAGATGTGAAAACTCACTATCATGAGGACAGAACTAAGTGTATGGTACTAAATCATTTATGAGAAATCCACCCCCATGATCCAGTCACCTCCCACCAGGCCCCACCTCCAACACAGGGGATACACTTCAAGGTGAAATTTGGGTAGGGACACACTTCCACACTATATCACGGTCCATGCAGAATACCTTTCATTTGCACCTCTGGATCCATACATTACCTTTCCTCATCTGCTCTGTGTTCAAGAGGTTGATCTATGGGGACTGAATTGGTGGGTTCTTGAACCTTCTGCTTCTGGTTGGGTTTGGCCAACAGGGAGCCACAGGAGACCAGAGGGAGGGGGAAAAAGGGAGGGAGGGAGTATGATATGCCTTTGATACATTGTTTGCAACATCACTGAACTGGCCATGTCCCTCACTGCTCCTCCTAAGGAAAGCAACTCTGCAGGACAGTTCAGCAGCTATTACGTGCCTACTCTCTCTCTTGTGATTCTTCTATATCCACACCTTTGCATATAAGCCCTCTTTGAAATTTGCTATTTCCTGGGAGCCATCAGACTGTTGGGACCGTGACTGGCACATAGTGTGACCCTGCACAAACCTCAGGGAGCTCTCTGAAGTGACATCTGCTATAGATCCCATTACATCACCTGCTGCAGGTTTGCTTCCCTGACTTTCCCACCAGACTGCTTCATTTCACCTTGTCTTGTAGATATGCAAGAGGCCTACCCACATGTAGTGAGCAGCTACTATGTGCTGGGCCATGGCCGAGGCACTGCAGATTCAGAGATTGATAAATGGTAATTCCTGACCTTGCAGATCCCTGACTCTAGTGCAGGAGCTGAGACTTGAGCCCCATTGAACACTGTGGCTCTCAAATCCCAGATCCACCACTGACTAGCTGTGTGAACTGGGCAAGTCATCTCTCTGAGCCTCAGTTTCTTCATCTGTAAATGGAAATCAGGGCAGCTACCTAAGAGGACGATTGTGAGGATTAAAGTAGTTAGCATAGTGCCTGGCATACACTAGGTACTCAGTAAGTATCAATTATTATTTTTATTGTAGCAGGTGCTTCGTGTGTGTTAAATGAATAACTCAATGTATTATCTTATTTGGTCTCCATAGCAACTCTTTCTCTACCCTTCCCCACTATATACAATCCAAATAGACATGGAAGGAATTTCTTTCCCCATTTCACAGATGAGGAAATTGGGAGTGAATGAATGAATATCTAACCTGCCAGCCTGTTCTGCCTCCCACCTTCTCCCAGAGGCCACAGTGAGGCTGTTTGTCCAGGGAACTGTGAGCCCTGGGCCCTAGAGGAGTCATCCTGGCTTTCTGTCTGACTTTCTGGCTCCAGAGGACTTGTGCCAGTAGCTCACCGCAATTTGCTCTGTGCCTAACACAGTCTGGGGTTCAGGTGCTCCTGAAGTTTGTAAACACTGGAGTCTGCCAGGCGCTGCCCCCAAAGCCCCAGTTTCCCAGAACCAGTGGCCCCAGTTCCTGTTCAGTTGTTACTCTTTCTGTAACTCCTTTGCAAGTACCACTGCCCCTTCTGGTAAGTGCAGGGGCCAGGAGGCAGCTTCTACTTTCACATTCACTACCACACCCACAGGAGGGAGATTTCTTAAAATGGAGGGGAACTTTCCTTTCGCCGTAGGCCCAACCTCAAGACTCCTCCTTAACACCTCAGTTTTTTCAGGGGATACTTAGTTTCCCGCTGAAGCTCAGGAAGGGTAAGTCCCCACAACATCAAAATTTCAATCTGCCCCCAAAACACAGGAGTCCCTGATCCCTGCAGAGACCCTGTCCTGCACTTGGCACATTTGATGTATACCCTTGTGTACTCCCTCCAACGCCCCTGCATGGTGGGCATAGTTTCTGAATGACAGCTGCGGGACTGAGGCTCAGGGTAATGGAATGCCTAGTATTGGAATGTTCGAATAAGAAAAACTACACCTTCAAACTTTAGAAACAGAGTTGGAAATCACTGCAAAACAAAAGTCCCTAAACAGAATGAATCTTTGCTGCTTCTGTACCATATGCACAGCCCTGCTAATTTGCTTTCTGTGAGTTGCATATCTATTTGTGTCCCTATCTGTCTCCCCTATTTGACTATACCTCCTCAAGGATGGAGAAGATGAGTCGCTCACCTCCCTCTCCCCATCCCAGCACATGGCCTGAGGCAGGAAGTGATGGTTGTCCTGAGAAGCTGAAAGCAGACCATCGTGCTTGGTGGTAGGGGGTCAGAGTAGGAGAGATGCGGGGCCAGGTCACACACGGTCCTGTAGGTCATGGTGAGGAATCAGGATTTAATTATAGGTGCAAATGGAAGCCACTGAAGGCTCTTGAGGAAGGCCCTGCCTTCCATGTTGTAGAAAGATAATTCTGGCTCTAGGATGAAGAATAGATTGGAAGGTGACAAAGGAGGAAGCAGGAAGCCCAGTTAGGAGCTATCACAACAGACCAGGCAAGAGTCAGGGACGTTTTTTCAGCACAGCTCACTGGCCCCAACCTCAGAGTTTCTGATTCAGTAGGTCTGGGATGAGGCCTGAGTGTTGAGTTTCTATGAAGGTGAAATGCTGCAGTCCCCAAGAACCACTGCTTGAGAAAAGGAGAGGAAGAAAGGGATAATGTGCAGTCTTGTTCTCAAAGAACTTTCATCTCTGTGAGTACCACATGAGCAGTGCAATTCTAGAGAGCCAGATGAATGTCCATTGTGGGAGCCCAGGGAGGAGCATCTCCACAGTGTGCGTGTGGAGGAGAGGGTCAGAGAAAGTGTAGTAGTTCATTCTCACCTTGCTATAAAGAAATACTCGAGACTGGGTAATTTATAAAGAAAATAGGTTTAATTGGCTCATGGTTCTGCAGGTTATACAGGAAGCATGGCTAGGGAGGCCTCAGGAAACATTCAATTATGGCAGAAGGTGAAGGAGAAGCAAGCACGTCTTTACAGGGTGGAGCAGGAAAGAGAAAGTGCACGAGGTAGGAGGTGTTACACACTTTCAAACAACCAGATCTTGTGAGAACTCTGTCACAAGACAACACTAGACGGTGTTAAACCATTAGAAACCACCCCATGATCTAACCACCTCCCACCAGGGCCACCTCCAACTCTGGGAATTATAATTCAACATGAGATTTGGGTGGGGTCCACAGTCATACCATATCGGGAAGCTCCTAGAAGAAGAAACTCTTGAATGGAGTTATACTAGTTAACTGGGACTTAACCAAGGGAGGGAGGTCCCTGGAATGAATGAGAAAAAGAGGATCTTCAAGACAGAGGACACAGTTTGAGCAAAGGCAAGGAGATAAGAAATGGCAAGATATGTTTGAGCAATTGGAGCTGAGAGTTCCAAAATGAAGATGGTGTATGTAAAAACTGTCATGAATGGCTTTGTATTTCCTTCAGACTGAGAACTTTATCCTGCAGAGCAGCGGTTTGTAAACAGTTTTTAGAATTTTTTTTTTTTTTTTTTGAGATGGAGTCTCGCTCTGTGGCCCAGGCTGGAGTGCAGTGGCCGGATCTCAGCTCACTGCAAGCTCTGCCTCCCGGGTTTATGCCACTGTCCTGCCTCAGCCTCCCAAGTAGCTTGGACTACAGGTGCCCGCCACCTCGCCTGGCTAACTTTTTGTGTTTTTTAGTAGAGACAGGGTTTCACCATGCTAGCCAGGATGGTCTCGATCTCCTGACCTCATGATCTGCCCGTCTCGGCCTCCCAAAGTGCTGGGATTACAGGATTGAGCACGGCGCCTGGCCTGTAAACATTTTTTAGTACAGGGGGTTGGTCACAGACCCCGCTGAGAATCTGATCAAAGTTAATACTCACACAAACAGAACTAGGGTATACATTTCAGGGTGTTCACATATTTCCTGAAACCTATCCATGATCTTCAAATAAAGAATCCCTGCAGTTAGCCAGGTGTGGTGGCTCACACCTGTGATCCTAGCATTTTGGGAGGCTGAGGCAGGAGGATTACTTGAAGCCAGGAGTTTGAGACCACCCTAGGCAATATAGCAAGACCCTGTCTCTGTAAAAAAACAGACATTTTTTTGTAGAGTGTGGTGTGGTGTGTTGGTGCATGCCTGTAGTCACAGCTATTTGGGATACTGAGGCAGGAGGATTGCTTGATGAGCCCAGGATGTCAAGGCTGGAGAAAGTCATGACTGCACCATTGCATTCAGCCTGCGTGACACCGTGAGATCCTGTTTCAAAAAATAAAAAAGACTCCCTGCAGTGAATAATGGGTTTTAAGAGGGGAGGCAGCCTAATTGGATTTTCATTTTAGATGGCTTTCTTGGAGACCACACAAAGAATGGATTTGAGCAGGGGTAGTGGGCATAGAAAAGCTGGGGTCTAAGAATCTGAGTGAGAGATAGTAAGTGGTAATGCAGATGGGGGACCAGGTTAACACCTGTAGGCAAGGGTTAAGTTGGTGAGTGTTATGATCAGACTTAGCTTTCAGCAAGGTCACTCTGCTCAATTCAAAAAGCATCAGTTGAGAGCTGAGCTCAGTGGCCTTCTTTGCATGGCTTGAATCTAGGCTGATGGGCAATGCAGGCCAGTCAAGCAAGAATGAACCTTCCCCACCCTCACCCCACATACTGGAATCTGCTGGTCATCAGTCAGTTGGAGTCCAGATATCCCATGCCTGTGGGGGCTGGAATCCAAGGACGTGTAGGAAGGCAGCACTCTGACAAGCTGGGGAGAGGCCACGAGGGCAGAGTGGGGTGGTTAGTTCCTGGGAGGCAGCCGAGGTGTCATTCCTTCCAAAGCTTTCGCAATAGCCAGAGGAAGCAGACAGAGCTCAGATGATTATCTCCGTTGTACAGATGGGAAACTAAAGGCTAGGGAAGGTAAGGACTTGCCAAAAGATGTGTAAGAAACACCAGGGCAGAACTGGGACCAGAACCCCAAGAACATTTGACTCCTCTGTCTGTGTCTTATTTTAGGCTGGCCCTGGGGCAAATTCTGCCTTGCCCACTTCTAGTGGCTCTAAAATCCTGTAATTCTGTGATTTTAAGTTACTGAGTCCTAGCAAAAGGCTCTCCACTATTCCTTTGGGTTATTTTATCTGTATCAGCCGTTCCACCCCAAGATCTTACTCTCAACCACCTGTGAAGTTTGGAGCGAGTCATTTGGCCTTTCTGGCTTGAGTTTTCTTTTCATCTCTAAAACAAGAGGGTTCCTTTAAATGTTCCCAAAATATTTTTCTTCTCTGAGTGGCGATGGTTCAGCAATGGCTTCTGAGACCTTAAATGCTGCCCCAACTCTGACATGATTACATGATTCTCAATAGCCCATCTCCTTTTGTATATAGGTACCAGGGAATAATAACAGTAATAATTAATATCTTTTCTTCCTTCCCCATGGGCCACGCACTGAACTAAGCACTTTGAAGCTTCAGAACAACTTTACAAGGCAATTGCTACTCTTGCCCCCATTTTACAGATGAGTAAACTAGAAAACACGGAGAGGTTATATTACTTAATGCAAGGCCATCAGCTAACCAGGGTTCAAATCCCAGCAACCTGCCTCAGGGTTCATGCTCCTTATCCCTAGGAGCTGAGTAGTGAGGGATTAAAAGTGCAGGGAAGGTCTGAAAACAGCCAGGTAAGCTCTCTGTGACAAGAGGCTCACTACCTCTCTGTGGCATGTTCTATCATTAACCCCATTCTGCAGGTTGTGCTATGACATGGTATCTCCTACCACCTGCAGGGGGCACAATTATAAGATGTTTCTAGTGACTTGTGGAAGAAGTTGTCAGATTTGGCAAATAAAAATAAAGGACATCTGGTCACATTTGAATTTCAGATCAAGTTTGTGTGTGTGTGTGTGTGTGTGTGTATGTGTGTGTGTAAGTATGTCCCATGCAACATCTGGAACATATTTATTCTAAAAAAGTTTTATCATTTATCTGAAATTCAAATTTAACTGGATATCCTATATTTTATCTGACAAATCTATTTCCAGTGCAACAGAACAAGGACAAGTGATGGTGATTTCTTTCCCTTTAGAAGACTTGAATGCGTGTGATTACTGCTTTGCTCAACTGGTGCAGAAGGTTGACATGAAAGGCTTGGCTGAATCAGTCTCAAAGGAATGGGGATGACCTCTCTTTGCTCATCTCCACCGGGAAGTCCTTTGAGGCCTCCAAAATCACCACTGAGGGAACCTGGAACAGCCCTCTAAACTGGAGCAGGACTCCCCGGAATGATCTGGAGCAGGCCTTGCTCGCTGGCTGGCTGTGTCCTTGGCTTACTTTCCAATGCCTGGTGCACAACTCGGAAGCTACCTTAAACAATAATCTCCCTCCTTCTCAACTTCACAAAGGATCTCCAGGGTCCTTCTAGGACATTTGGATCTCCAAGCACTAATTCCTGCTTCTTTCTGAAACTTAGTAACCTCTTCTGTGATAATCAGAGAAAGAAGAAGAAAAACCCATGGTAGATTTTCAATAGACATAACCCATTCACTCCCCCCAAACCAACACCACCATCTCACCATCAGATGTCATAGTAGTCATTCCCTTGGGTTTTCCTGCCAGTGAATATTACAGAGTCCTAGAAGAATAACAAACCTCAAAGGATTGCCTGGTTTTAACAACATATTGTGAATTCCCAAAAAATTTCCCCCAGGAAATCCATTTTGAAATATGCATGGGGTTACTCCACATCATAGACATCTGTGTTGAAGCTTGCTTTCTTTATGGCTGGCATCCCAGACAGGCCCCTTGGCTTGAGCGAACCTTCATCTCCTTGTCACAACCTGACCCCCAACCCTTCCACCTCCCCGTCTTCCCCACAAAGTCACACACCCATGCCCTGTGTGGAGTGGTTTCTATCAGCAGAGCATGTTTGAGCTCATTGGGTAACTGGCCTCTCACATGATTTTAATCTGCTTTGTCTTCCCTGATTACCAAGATGTCCCAGACCAAACTACATTTAGATGAAATGCATTTGGGTGGGTGTACTCTGCCTGCCTCAGCAGAAATATTGGAGCAGTCACCCAGCACATAGCTGAGACATGCACAAAATGCAGACCAGCCTCTCAAAGCAAAGGGAACTTTATAAGGTATACTACATTAACATCCATAAATATGCACATTTACAGGCATCCTGATTAGGCCTCAGGCAAAGGCCACAGTATTTTTTTACAAAGGAAAACTCAGTTAAAAAGGACTGAGAACAAAGCAAAACCAAACCCTTCTTGGGTTGTTTAGCTTCGCGGTGTGGATATGAACTTTTCCTTCCTCCTTGCCCTTCCTTAAGTTCACCGTGGTATTGTAAAGGACAAGGCCCCAGCTTTTTTTCTGAATAACTTTTTTTTTTTTTTTTTTTTTTGAGACGGAGTCTCGCTCTGTTGCCTGGGCTGGAGTGCAGTGGCCGGATCTCAGCTCACTGCAAGCTCCGCCTCCCAGGTTCACGCCATTCTCCTGCCTCAGCCTCCCGAGTAGCTGGGACTACAGGCGCCCGCCACCTGTTTAACAAGATTAAGTGATATGCCCAGGGTCATATAGCTAATCAAGGGGAAAACTGGTATTCAAATTCCAGAATGTGCAACTCAAGGTTGGCACACTTAACAATGCCTATTGCTCCCCAGGGATTGATAGCAAGGCAATTCTGGTAACTACTGGGCCAGGGAGATTAAAAAGACTCATCCTTGAAGGCCCCCACTCAAAACCTTCCTGTATGAGTAGAGCGGGTCCATCCCTCCTTTTTTTCTTACTTCTCTGGTCTAGGAAGTCATTTCTAAGAGTTTGAGCTGTTTTGAGGAGACAAGAGGACATAGTGGGACAGGGAAAAACCCAAAAACTTTGATGTGAGACAGAGCTAGATTTATAGCACGGCCCAGAATCTTATGAGTTATATGAAGTCGGGACACTAAATCTTAGTTTTCTTACCTCTGAAACAGGCGTAATTATATTTACCTCATAGGATTCATATGATTATTAACTAGAAAAACCTAGCCTCCTGCTATAGTTTGAATGTTGGTGTGCCCTCCACCCCAAAAATTTATAGGTTGAAACCTAACTCCTAAGGTGATAGTATTAAGATGCAGGGCCTTTGGGAGGTGATGGGTCATGATGACTCTGCCCTCATAAATGGGATTAATGGCCTCATAAAAAGAGGGTTGTTTTCCACCACCATGTGATGACCCAAGTCAGAGGGTGAAATCTATGAAGTAGGGAGCTCTATGAAGCTCTCTATGAATCTGTGAAGTTGAGAACTCTCACCAGACATTGAATCGCTGACACCTTTATAAAGTCCGTGATCTGGGACTTTCCGTTTGCTAAAACTGTGAGTAATGAATTTCTATTGTTTACAAATTACCTAGTCTAAGGTATTTTGTTACAGTAGCTCAAATGGACTCAGACACCTGCATTCAGGCATCCAATTATATTTTTAGTACCTATTATATACAGGAACCTTTAAGGCCTTGAAAAACGTTCATTCTCATCTTTCAATGACAGGATTTCTAAATTATAGGCTTTGTATCTCCAGGACCTAGCACGGAGCCTGGGAGATAATATGTGCTAATTAAATGTAGAGCATATGATACTCTCATGAATTAATAAATGAATGCAATAAAAGCCCATCCAGTTTATCTTTCTGACCTCATGGACCACCACTCCCCTCCAGCTGCATCTGGCTAATTTGGTATTTAACATACAAGCCATGTCTTTCCAAATCGTAGCCTTGACACAGGGCTCATATGATTCTCTGTGTCTTGAATGCCTGCCACACCCACTTTGTTGGCCTGGAAAACTACTTAGGAGTTTTACTTTACGAAAAATGCAGAGTGAGTCTGCTCCTACTCCATATGTCAGCTCTTCAAGCAGTTGAAGTCAGTCCTCATGACTCCCTTCCTTGTTCTACAAATTAGTGCTGCCTTCCAAGTCGAATTTCTACCCCTCCAATAATTGTTATTGGAAATGGCCTCTGAATCCCATACTATTGTGGATACTCCCTTCTTTTCCAGTTGCCTTCGATTCATTCATTCATTGACTATTTATTGAGCACCTACTAGCTGTCACATGAAACAGATTTTTTCACTGGACTATAAGCTTATGAGGTTTGCATTCTGATGAGGAGAGCTGAACAACAAACAAAAATGTACTACGTATGTCAGTTGTTGATGTGTCATGAAAGAAAATTAAGTGGGGAGAAGAGGATGGAAGGAGAGGGGAGGACAATTTATGTAGAGTGTGATCAGGGGAGGCCTCTCTAATACCATCCCGTTTGAGCAGGGGAATGAAATGAGGGAGCAAACTATGTGGCTGTCTGAGGGACGTGTGTTCCAGGTGAAGAAGAGAAGCAAGTGCCAGTGCCCTTAGGCAAGAGTGCCTTGGAGAGTCTGAGGCAGCGCCAAGAGTCGGGAGAAGGAGCAATTGGAGATGATCTCCAAGACAACTACAGGCAGATCATGTAGGGCCTTGGGGCTGGTGGAAAGGACATTGCTTTAAATAAGATGGAAACCCAATCCAGAGTTGATTTAAATCCCCTGAAAACTTCTCTCTAGGGCTCTGCAAAGTTGAGCTTTTAGAGGAACAATGATGGGAGCAGACAGAGCTGTGGGGGAGTGATTGCAGTGACTGCAGCAAGAGGTGATGGTGCTGGAACCGAGGTGGCTATGCTAGAAATGTGGAAGATGCACACAAATTCTAGATGCACTTGGAAAGTGGAGTTCATTGCATTTGGTTTTCTGTATGTATTTTCCCCCAGTTCTATTGAGGTATGTTTGACAAATAAAAATTGTATAAGTCTAAGGTGTACACAGTGATGATTTGATGTATGTACTAATACATATCATGAAATGATTATTACAATCAATTTAATGAACATATCCATCACTTCATGTAGTTACTGTTTGTGTATGTATGTGTGGTGAGAATACTTCGGGTCTATCCTCTTAGCAAATTTCAAGTACACCATGCAGTATCATTAACTGTAGTCACTATGGTGTACGTGAGATCCCCCGAACGTATTCATCTTCTAACTAAAAGTTTGTAGCTTTTGACTAGTGTTTCCTGAGTTCTCTCACCCCGCTCAGTGAGAGCAATCACTCTTCTCTCTACATCTAAGAGGTCAATTTTTAAGATTCCACATATAAATGAGAATATATAATATTTGTCTTTATGTGTCTGATTCATTTCACTTAGCATATTATCCTCGACATTTATCCATGTTGTCACAAGTAGCAGGATTTCCTTCTTTTTATGGTTTAGTAACATCGCATTGTATAAATTTGTATAGCATATTTTTTTATCCATTATCTATTGACAGACATTTAGGTTGTTTCCATATCTTGGCTCTTGTGAATAATGCTGGAATGAATGTGGAAGTGCAGATACCTCTTTGAGATTTATTTCCTTTAGATATATACCTATGGGGATAGCTGCATCTTATGCTAATTCCATTTTTAATTTTTTGAGGAACCTCTATACTGTTTTCTATAGTGGCTATATCAATTTGCATTCCCATCAATAATATACAAGGGTTCCCTTTTCTCCACAATCTTAGAATAACACTTGTTAACTCTTGTCTTTTTTTATAATAGCCATCCTAACAAATTCCAGGTAATATCCCATTGTGGCTTTGATTTGTATTTCCCTTATAATTAGTTATGTTGAGCACCTTAATACACCTGTTGTACATCTATAGGTCTTCTTTGGAAAAATCTCTATTAGGTTTTTGTTTGTTTTTGAATCAGGTTATTTGTCTTTTTGCCATTGAGTTGTATGAGTTCCCACTGCATTTGTTGGAGAATTAAATGTGGTGCATGAGAGAATGTGCCCCTATTTTCTTATTTGTAACCTAAGGATGGTATTTTCACTGCAGGGTTGTTAACCTTCATGGTAGATGCTCAAGGATTGTGAATTTTCTCCTTCATCTGTCCAGTGCTATGATCAGCAATGGTTGTAAGACCATTGATTGTGGTAAATTATTCAAGGAATAGATGGGGGACGGGAGATGATGAATTTCAGGTACCTGTGTGATCCCCAAGGGAGAGGTTCCACTGGATAGGGGTAGCTGACAATTTTGGATATAAACTTCAGATATAGGTTTGGGATAAAAGTTTAGGAGATGTCAAATAAATAGTTTGAGAGCTGAAACTGTTGGGACAAGTTAAGAACAGTCTTTTTCCATTTCACTAGCAATATTGTATAATATTTATGGAACTAATATGTATCTTAAAGAGGAATCATCGGATCACTAAAAGTAGTATGCAAAATCTGGTATCAATTGAAATGAAGGGATAATTATTCTAGAACTTTAGGCTAAGGGGAGTCAGGGAAGAGTGTGCATCTCCCAAAAGTGTAGTATAAAGAAAAGCTGAGCAGCTAACATATGTATTAGTCATCAAGAAAAGGAAGACAGTTTAGGCAAACACTACTAACTACTTGCTTTTTTCTTTTTTGAGATGGAGTCTTGCTCTTGTCACCCAGGCTGGAGTGCAATGGTGCAATGTTGGCTCACTGCAAGCTCCGTCTCTCAGGTTCAAGCAATTCTCCTGCCTCAGCCTCCCAAGTAGCTAGGATTACAGGCACCCACCACCACACCTGGCTAATTTTTGCATTTTTAGTTGAGACGGGGTTTCACCATGTTGGCCAGGCTGGTCTTGAACTCCTGACCTCGTGATCTGCCTGCCTCGGCCTCCCAAAGTGCCGGATTACAGGCGTAAGCTGCCATGCCTGGCCCACTACTTGCTTTTTAAAAGATTGGCCATGTAATTTTTGTTGGTTCGAGTCAGGGGACAGTACATCCATTTGGTCAATGCTTCTGCATCTATGGATGTACTGGTGGTGTTCAGATGCATGGTCTGTGATCCCTGAATGATAATACAAACATGGTAAATTCCACACACAGTGTTTGCATGTTGGGAAGGCTAGTCGCTTCTCCTGCTGGGTTATTGGTGTTTTCTCCATCATCCCCAGGTGCCTGGGGATCAGCAGAATGGGAGTCTGTTCTGGTTCTGTCATCGCCCAGTGGCATCTGCAGGCTGAGATGATTGCTCTGCTCTCCACGCTTGCATAGCCATGTGCAGTTCTGGACCAATACCGTATGAAGGTCACTGATAAACTGTGATTCCCGAAGAAGGGGACCAGGTGAAGCAGAGGGGTTGGGATTGCCTGGAAGACTTGTCTCCCTCTGTCACCCAGGCTGGAGTGCAGTGGTGTGATCTCGGCTCACTGCAACCTCTGCCTCCGGGTTCAAGCAATTCTCGTGCTTCAGCCTCCTGAGTAGCTGGGATTACAGGTATGCACCACCACACCCAGCTACTTTTTGTATTTTTAGTAGAGACAGGGTTTCACTAGGTTGGCCAAGCTGGTCTCGAACTCCTGGCCTTAACTGAGCTTCTCACCTTTGCCTCCCAAAGTGCTGGGATTACAGGCATGAGACACCACACCTGGCCCCATCCTTATATTACAAGTCTTTTTTTTTTTTTTTTTTTTTGAGACAGTCTTACTCTGTCACCCAGGCTGGAATGCATTGGCACAATCTCAGCTCACTGCAACCTCTGCCT